>NC_037681.1:40957611-41257611 GCF_003255815.1 Theropithecus gelada
TAGTGGCTACTCCCGCCGCGCCGCGCCCCGCCTCTGGCCACAGGCGCGAACTGCGCGGCCGCGGCGGCCGGGGGGAGGGCCGGGGCGGCGGGAGCGCGGCGCGGCGGGACGCGGGCGGGTCCTGCACTGTCGCGGTCGGTCTGCGCAGTTCGGAGCTTCCGGAGTTCCCGGGCTGAGCCGCGCCCGCCGCAACCACCTAGAAGAAGCCCAGCCTGGCCCTGGCACGCGGTGAACCTGTATCGGTGTGTCTGTTTTGCGCTAAAGTTTAGCCGCTAGAGTGACGGGACTCTGCTGTTTCCGCCGCCGGTCCCCATTACAAATGCACTCCACCTCTCCCCAAAGAACATTTCATTCAACCGATTGGTCAACAAATATTTACCAAGCCGGGGCTCTGTCCAGGCCTCGTGGGGTCTTCTTCAAGCTGCACAGTGAACGCCACGCAGCAGCCCAGTACCCCTTGAGCTTGCTGCCTCCAGCTAGCTCTCCTCTCTCCTTCCTACTGCCTGCCGGCTCCATAACTGACCGGCACTCTCCCGACAGAGGATCTTCAGAGAGCCACCCTCTGCTGCTTGGCAGAGCCCTGGTGGAGGCCTCCTGGGGCCAGGCCTGCCTGGGATGGCTGCACTTGGGTTCCCAGCTGGAGCAGGGCAATGGGGTCCAGGAGCCAGTTCCCCTCAGAAGGGGAACGTACAGACATGCAGACCCTAACAGACCCTCTCATTTTAGATTCACCTCTCCGTGGTGTGAGAAACAGAGATCGTATCACCTGCCAGCGTAGCCCAGGGAAAGAAAAGCTGAGTCTGCAAACAGGGCCTGCAGAAGGTGCAAACTGCTGCCCCTCTTCTGTTACTGTCTCCACCCAGAGCCCCAGTGACAAAAAGCAAGAGAAGCTGAGCTTAACCATACCCGAATTCACGGCAGGGCGATATTAGCCCTGTTTCCGAGCCTGTCGACCACCGCCACCAGCACCACCATCTACCTGTAGTTACAGATTTTAGTGAAGAGATCCTACAGTAAAAGATTTTGAAAAATGACTTTCCCCAATGTATCTCTTGAATAAATACGGATATTCCTGTGCCTTATTATTTGTTTCAAATTTGTTTATAGGCAAGATGAGCAATCATGAATGAAGTATGACAATGAATGAAAGTTCTGAGGGAGACCCTTGAAGGCTACAGCCAAGAGCTGGGATGATGGCGGGAACCCCTGTCTGCTCTGCTGCTCATCGGCCTGTGTGTCTGCAGGGCAGGGTTCGGGGCTGCAAACGGTCCTCCGTGTTGTGTTTACATTGGCATGCCCCACTTTAGAGAAAGGGAGTTCAGCGTCTGGACAGAAAACAGTAAAGGCTTCAGCATTCCAGGAGTCTGAGTGTAGTGCCAGGCAGTCCAGCAGTCACCATTGCACGTACGTTTATCCAGCAGACAGAAACACACTGAATAAGACACTAGCTGCCTTCAATGGACTTCCTTGCCTTTCTATGTGGGGAGCAGGTGGGGGTCTGGAAAGGCTTTCTGAAGGAGCCAAAGTCCAAGGTAAAACCTGAAGAAATATGGATAGAATAGAATAGAAGGAATGTCACAAGCAAAGCCCTAGAGACAGCATAGGAACACCAGGGAACGGGGGAAGAGGCCAGCAGGAGCCAGGGTGTGGACAGCCTAGTGCACCAAGGCCAGGGCTTTGCCTGATCCTGAGGCCAACACAGTGCCATCAGAGTGTCAGGGACATAGGAGTGACCGGGCCAGCTAGGCTGTAGGCAGGGGTCCAGAGCATGTTGAAGGTATGAAGACGTGCTGGACTGCAGAACAATCCAGACAGGAGACAATGGTCCCATGAACTAGGGTGATGGCCACCCAGGTGGAGAAGAGGGGACAGGTGAGAGGACCTTAGCAGAAGGAGTTGGTCAAGACTTGGGAATCCAATGGTTGAGGGCGGGAACAGATAAGATGCCACCGTGGTTTGGCTCTTGTGAGTGGCTGGACATTGGTATCATTCTCTGTGGCAGGGCACCTGGAGAAGGAGCATATTTTTGGTGGGATGATGGGTTTTGTTTCAGACAGGCAGTGTTTGAAGGGCTGGGCCTATTGATACGATTGGATCTATGGCCCTGGGCCTCAGGAAGCCGACCTGGGCTGGAGACTGACATAGGAGTCATGGGTAGAAAGGAGGCTGTTGAGCCTGAGAGTTGAGGTGAGCCCACCGAGGAGGGTCTACGATCCAGAGGTATGCAGTGGGGGGTGGGGTGGGTGCAGAGAAGGGGACTCCCCATCATTGTGGGAGCTGGTAGCATGTCTGTCACCAATGCCTTGTAAGCAAATGAGAGGGCCTCACCCATGCCCCTGGGGTTGCTAAGTGTGCACCTCAGGAAGACTTGGCCCACCTGTCAAGAATGCAACTGGTTTCCCATGAAACAACGAGCCCATCCCCGACAGCAATCCCATTTTCTGCCTCTGTGGGTCCCACGTGCCCGTCTATGGCTCCAGCACATAATTGTATACAATGCAAGGAATGTGGGATCTAAATCTGATATTTTCTGCTTCCTGTTTAATTCAAGGAGCCCCTTCCATGGCTGAAGTTGCGGTAACACAAACCACATTGCAAAGGATTTTCTATTTCTCTCTTTCCCACTGCCCTGGGAGGAACACTACAGGCCTCAGTCTCCACCCAAGAAGTCGCTGGGCCTCGGGACACTGCGGTCAGTGAGAGACACTCACAGCCTGCAGGGGGCGCTCTGAACTCTGGCTGAGCCACGCACCAACATTTCCCACGGTGGCTCGGGTCTTCTGGGACCTTATAATTTGTCTCTGTTCCCTAATGTGATACTTTAGAGCTTCAGGGTCTGGGCACCTCCACATGGAGCAGGGCCACCACCTTGCTTGTCACTTAGCAAACACTCAGGGTACAGCTCTAGGCCTGTTACCTCCCCAGGCCTCGGGGCTGCAGAGCCTTATCCTGTGGGGCTCACAGACCACTGCAGGGGCTCACAGGCTACTCTAGGACAGCTGGAGATTTCAACAAGGATGCAGGCCTAGGGTACTGTGGTGCACAGAGGAGGGCATATAACTAACTCAGCCTGGGGTTGGGCATACAAAGAAGTCTACCAGGACGAGGTGATGGCAGACCTGGGTTGTAAAAAGTAGGTATTATTTTTTTGAGACTTGATTTTCTCACTGGTGAAATGGACATAACAGAAACCTTTAAATCATAACATTGCTTTGAATTACATGAGGTAAAATGAGACTGAAACAAGATGAAATGTATGGCAGGCATTGGAGATGAGCTAACCGGAAGCCATTCACAACCCCCTTCTTCCTGATTTTTATTACCATAGAGGTAATAAAATAGAGAAGTAAATAGAGAAAAAAATAATAGAGAAGTAAAACACACATGTCCCATTTCAGTTACAAGGAGCCATGTGACATAACTGACCACATATACTTAAATTCCTGTGGAGGATTTATTTTGCTAGGAGAAAACGTTTTGCTTCTTCCTTGTCTTCTACCTGGGAAGGGGATACAGTGCTGGAGACACAGCAGCCATCATGGGAGCAGGAGGCACAGACATGAGTCTGGAGTCTACCATGTTAAGGATGAACGAGCCTGGGGAGCTGAGGGCATATGAACTTGCATACCAGTCTTGGACTTTTTCTACAAAGTTCTCCTTGCACAAATGCCTAAACCACTCTAAATGGGGGTTTTCTGCAGTGGATTTCCTGGTGGTATAGTTGTAAAGTACTTATATAATGCCTGATATATAAACTGCTCCATAGGAGATGCAGGGATGACTGAGGAGGAGGAAGAAAAGGGGTAAAGTGTGTACTAGGAAGCACACTCAAAGGCAGTGCATCTTTTTTTTTTTTTTTTTTTTTTTGAGACAGGGTCTCACTCTGTTGCAGTGGCATGATCACGGCTCACTGTAGCCTCAACCTCCTTGGGCTCAGGTGATCCTCCCACCTCAACCTTCCAAGTAGCTGGGATCACAGGCATGTGCCACCATGCCCAGCTAATTTTTGTAGAAACGAGGTTTCCCTATGTTGCCCAGACTGTCCTTGAACTCCTGGGCTCAAGCAATCCACCCGCCTGAGCCTCCCAAAGTGCTGGGATTACAGGCGTGAGCCACTGTGCTCAGCCTAGTATGTCTTAATAGAACCAGAGCATATTTGAGGAGCTGGTGAGAAGAACATGTGGAGGGATTGCTGGGGGAGGAGGCAGCAGAGGCCAGGAGGAGCCTGTGTTCCCGCAGCATAGAGGGCCTTGTGTGCTATGCAAAAGAGCTCACGTCTTATCCTGAAGAAGGAGGGAGTAGGCTCATAGAACAAAAGGAAAAGAGTGTCTCAGGAAGAGACCGGGGTGTAATCAGCAATGCCAAACACTGCTGAACATCCAGGAAGATAAGGAGGTGTTCAAGAAAAACAAACAAACAAAACCCCACAGAACTAAAGCAGATTTTATTTGGAACTACTGAAATAGGGGTAAGAGACCCCAGCATAGAACTGGGCTAAATTCCGAATGCAGCATGAGAAAGTAGGAATTTATAGCCAAGGAACAGGGTGGGAGTGGTGGCTGGAACATTACTAAGGGGAGGATGGGGGACTCTGGCTATGCTGACCTAACAGGATTCTTGCTGAAGATGGGCAGGATGGTCAGACATCACCTGGGGATGGTGGAGGAAGAGGAACCCAGTTGGATATCGAGGGTGATCAGATAGGCAGAGTGAGAGGATGTTGGTAACCTGACTTAACCAGGTTCTTCCTAAAAGTGGATTTTATAAGGAAGTGCATGCATAGGTCTAAGAGAAAGTTCAGGAGCTTAAAGCTCAGTTTGGTCAAGAAGAGAATCTTTGTAGAGAGAAAAGTCTTCTCTGGCTTCGAGGAGGGCAGGGTCCCAGTGGGTGGAGAAGGGGATAGGAGGTGGGAAGGGGAGAAGGGAGTGGGGACCCCTCTTCCAGAGGGGGGCATGCAGATGATTTTTAGAAGCATTCTATAGAAACAATTCATGCTCATGGTAGAAAAGCTGGAAAATAGTAAGATAGTAAGATAGTAAGATAAAAAAGTAAAAATCGCCTCTCATTCTATGTCAGATATAACAATTGTGCTAATTTTTTGTTCCTTCTCTCCTGACATTTTTTTCTATGCCTATACTTAAGTCTTTTCTTTTAAATAATACAGAATCTTAATAGATATACTATTTTGTAACTTGCTTTTTCATTTACCATCCTGTAAACATCTTTCCATGTAAAATTACCTCCAAAACCATAATTTTAAATGGCTCCTTAGAACCGCATATGCGGATGGAGAATAACCGACTTCTCTGGTCCTTAAGCTCCATACATGTGATGGAAAGCTGGTGTGTGGGAGGAGTACTGAGCGGGGTGGATGATCTTTGAAGTGCTGGCTGGTGTTTAGGCCGGATCCCTAGGAAGAAGGCTTGGGAGAAAAGTGCTCACTTTTTTGGGAAACTTGTTTCTTGAGTCTTTCACTGTGCATTGTTATGTTGAACAGCAGAGGAGATTGGAAGATTGGGAGAAAGGAGACAGAGCTTCATTGCTTTGCATTATAAAGGAATTTGGGAGGCATTGTCTGCCTGCAATGCAGCTCCTGAGCTCTGGGAGGTGGTTGGGCTAATGGAGGGCGCACAGGGTCCAGCCACCTGGAGGAGGCCCAGGGCGGGCCAGCTAAGGCTGCAGACCTTGGTGGGTGGCATGGTGGCATTTAGTGACTCCCCTGAGTCCTGCTCTGCTCTGTCCAAGACGCCCCACCTCAAACCTTCAGGGCCTACTATGCACCCTGATCTCGGGGAAATGGTATCTAGTACTCAGTGCACCACAGTCCTGGAAGTGCCTAGTCCACAGGGGTCAGGAAGCTTGGACTGACTGTGCAAGCGAGGCTCTAGGGATCCTCAGGAATCTTTGCCGGAGGCACAGCAAATCCAGCTATTTTGCTTAGATACTGTAGAAAGCCCCAGAACTTGGAAGCACAGAGACTTGATGCATTAGATGGATTTACATCTGCACTCTACTAAACTGTGCTCAGGAAAGCTGAATCAGGCACATCTTCCCCAACCCTCGCCAGCCCCGATTCATTTTCTTACATCCTCTCATGTGTGAGAAGTGAAAATGCTCTTTCTTGTTTAAATACATTTATATGATTACAGGTGAGGTTGAGCATCTTTCACCTATTTGTTAGTCTTCTGTTTCTTTGTGACTGTCCTGTGTGTTTCCTTTGCACATGAGAAAAAAAATTGCTCCATTTGTCTTTTTCTTGTAGATTTGTAAGAATGCTTTACATATTAAAGATACTAACCCTTTGTGATAAACGGTGTCCTGTTTGTCTTTTAACTACTTTTCCCCTAAGTCCTTATTTTGAGAATGTTTCAAAGGCACAGAAATGTTGAAGGGTTAATAACCACATCTGCGACCCCTTCCCCTAGTCTCACAGGTGGGATTCTGGCTCAGATGGAGACTGGTGATGGGCAGGAAGTTTTTTAGGCATTACCTGGGCAGAGAGTGCTGACTTGGGATGCAGTCTGCAATCATGGCAGAGGCCCCAGCCCTTTGCAGGGGGAGCTCTGGAGCTGGCATGGCCCTTCCAAGTCGTCCTGAATTGGCAGGAGGTGGGGGTGGGCCTTTTACACTCCACATTGACCAGTCACTGGATGTAGGCTACCTGACCTTGGGTGCTACACCTCCCTGTCTTCAGAGAGGGTAAGCAGGGCTGCAGGCTGCCAGCTTTCTCAGCAGCTGCAGAGTAAGTAAGCACTTAGTCCCTGAGCATCCCACCCTCGACCCCAGAGGGCAGCTGGGTTGTACACCACAGATGCCCGGCACAGCTGTGAACACTCTGCCACCTTTGTTTTACCCTCTCTCTCGTTCTCTGTTTCTGTGTTTTTTCCTTGAAACATTTAAGAGTTAGTTGTAGATATCATGATCCTTCATTCTGAATACTTCAGCATGTACCTCCTTCGAATGAGAGCATTCTCCTACTGTATTAGTCCGTTTCACACTGCTATAAAGATGTACCCAAGACTGAGTAATTTATAAAGGAAAGAGGTTTAATTGACTCACAGTTCAGCATGGCTGGGGAGGCCTCAGGGAACTTACAATCATGGCAGAAGCTGAAAGGGAAGCAAGGAACCTTTTTCACAAGGCAGCAGGAAGAAGTGCCAAGAGAAGGGGGAAAAGCCCCTTACAAAAACATCAGATCTCATGAGAACTCACTCATTATCACGAGAACAGCATGGGAAAAACTGTCTCATGATTCAGTTACCTCCACCTGGTGTCTCCCTTGACATGTGGGAATGATGAGGATTACAATTCAAGATGAGATTTGGGTGGGGACACAAAGCCTAACCATATCACCTCCATAACCACAATGCAATGATCATGCTCAGGAAAGTTGCCATTGATACAACAGTCTAATATACCATCTGTGTTCCAATTTCTCCATTCGTCCAAACAATGTCTTTACTAACAACTGCTCCCCATACCTTCCCATCCCTACATCCCACCCCCAATGAGGACTCTAACTGAAAATCCTGCATTGCATTTAATTATCACATTCTTTTAGTCTCCTTTATTCTAAAATGGGCTTTTTCATCTTTCCTGACATTGACATCTTTGAAGAGTTTAGGTCAGTGGTTCAGAATATGCCTCTGTTTGGATTTGTCTAATTGTTGCTCACGGTTACGTGCAGATGAACCTTTGGCAGAAGTGCCACACTGAGGAATCACTTTCAAGAGCACGTGATGCCAATTTCCCCCATGATTAGTGACGTTAAGTTTGATGATTTGGTTAAGGTCAATTCTGTTTTTTGAATTTTCTTACAAGCATGTTTTAAGATTTTTATGAAGTTCCAACCATCGACATAATTTTTGCTGGTTTCTACAATGAACTCATACTTCGAAAAGCATCCCTTACACAGACCGTATAAATATTTACATATTTTCTCCAAATACGCTTATAATAGTTTCATTTTCTACAATAAAATCTTTGATTCACTAGGAATTCATTTTGGTTTATGTCACAAGAGTCCATTTCCCCCTCTAAATACTTAATCGAACATCTAGTGTCATTCGCTGGTAAGTTTTATTAAACAATTCATTCTTTTCCCTTACTGGAATTGTCACTATTTTTCTACATATTTTCAAACATTGTTATTTGTTTCTGGATTCTGTTCTGTTCCCATGATCTGTCAATCCTCCTTCCAGTGCTATATGGAAATTGGTTTATTTTGATATCTGATAATGAAGATCTCCAAGGAGGATTTATTGTTTTACGATGTGAAATGTGAGTAAAAGCAGAAAGAAGAAAGAGAGAGTCCCAAGGAGGTTTGAGGGCTGGGGTGGCAGGGCAGTGACAGGTGGACAGAAACACATCCATCCGCGTGCCTTTGGCTTGGGTGTGAACGACTGAAAATCAACCCTTTGCCCCACTTCTCTACTCTGCCCACCCCGTGTTTCAGTGTAATATACCATGGCATCTTTCCAAGTTATGCATGTGGATCTAACTCAGTCTCACACTGGGGGAATCATAATTCACTGTAAGGGTGTGTTATAATTTTGTCCTTACTAGATTAGGTATCATCTACTCCACTTTTCATTATTACCTCAGTTTTAAACCTTGTATGTTTATCTTCACGTATGCAAGTATAGCTATAAATGAAACCAAATTTCTCCAAGTGAAAAGTGAAAGTGCTGAATCAAAGCATTTCCTTCTTTAAAATGTTGATGCTAACAGTTCTTGAAAAATCTTTTTTTTTTTTTTTAAATTTATATAGCCTGTACTTCACAACCCATGTTCTTGAAAAATCTCTACGAACTTACATTCCTGCAAAGGTATATGTAGGTGTGCCCACTTGCCCATCCTTTCGCCAATAACGGGTTTTATATTTTTCAGTTTTGCTAGCTTTAGAGAGGAAAAAAGTGCTATCTCATTATTCTTTCAATTTTGCAGTGATTTGCTAACGACTTTTTGGATGTTGATTCTGTAACCCAATGTTTTTACTAACTTCCAGATTTGTGTCCCCAGCAATGAGGAGAAGCATTTTGATTAGCGTCCTCTAGCTCCTCATTCAAGCCAGGAATGAAGTCTTGGAGGACAGAACCTAGCTGGGCTCTGTTTCAGTTGCCCTAAATTAACACATTATTAAGGATGGATCCGCTACCTAGTGAGGGTGAGAGGGCACATGGGGGAGTCATAGCCTAGGGCCAGGTCCCCAGTTTTGTAGGTGCCCCCTTCTTTGCAGGGCAGCGTCAGAGACTGCCTCCTGCAGACAAATCTCACAGACACCTTTGCTATGTGGACCAGAAGAGCTGAGATAGCCAGTCCCCAGACATCAGGATCCGGTCAGCCCTGTGATCCTCCTGGCCAACACTCTGTTTCAGGAACCGGGGGATCACTTGTTCCCAGTATTCTCATCCTCAGGGGTGGCTGCAAGCTCTCACGTCCTAGATCATGGACACATCTTCTGGTTCCTCCAACTCTGTTCCTGTCAGCTCCTATCTTCCCAGGCTGCAGATAATTTGGTTCCTCTAATCATTGTGGGCCTAGAACAGAAACGCTGGGCTCTATCTAAGCAAGATTGGAGTGCTGGGCATTCCAAATTATTGCACAAAGAGTCAGCAGCTTTTATTCCAAAAGTAGTTTTTTGTTTGTTTTGTTTTGTTTTTTTGTTGTTGTTTTTTAATCTCATGTGTCCACAAAGGTCTCCAAGAAAACCTGCTGGACACACAACTGCAGAGCATTCAGAACACTGAAATCCATGGTGAGCAAGTCACAGAGGGGAAATGCTGCCAAGACAGTGGCCACACCCAGAGACTGAACGGACAAGCTAGATGAACCGGCCTTCCAACTGGTTAAACCAGGACTTACCCAGATAGCACAAAATGCCATTTTTTTTTTTTTTTACTGAGGCAGCACTGGGGTAAGGACTTTCCCTACTTGATTTAATCTACTCTTTGGCACACCCCTTATAAGTAGGCAACTCTGTCCCTGTTTAAAGACAAGGAGACAGAAGATGACAGAGATTAATTAGGGTCGCAAAGCTCGAACACAGCAAAAGTGGATTGGAAGCCAGGTCTTTACCATGACCCTATACTGTAGTCTTTTTCCTGAGTCAATGGAAGCGTATGGTCCTTGCCCCCAGGACACCTTACAGCCCCAGGAGAGCTTGTTCACCTGCAGAGGCCCAGAGCACTGGTTCCTGAGCCTCCCCTCGCAGTAGGTAGGAAGTTCCTCAACACTGCACTGCTGTTACAACAAGTGACCAGCAGATGGCAATGTCCACCAGTCCTCCCTGATTTGTCCCAAACCCAAAGGGCTCTGAGATGTCCCTTTTGGAAGGCTTCTGGGAAAGAAGCTACCTTTCTCCCTTCTTCTCTGTTGCCTCTCCTCCCCCTCCCAGTGGCCTGGGGCACAGGGGCAGGCCACGCCCAGCGGCCTGGGGCCAGAGCTGTGGCTGACCCCAGTGTGGATGCCAGAGCTGTTGCTCTGAGTAACCTGGGGCCGGGTAGCACCAATCGAGCCTGGGAAATTCCTCTAGCTTCAGGAAGCCCAGCCCTGGGCATCCTACGGGGCTGAGCCAGAGCCTGTTGGAATCTTCCCACCTCGCTGTCCCAGGTCTTTCTATGGGAGACATTTGCAGCAGATCTCTGGACTGAGAGGAGTCCAGCATCACCAGACCCAGAGAGGGTAGATGGCTCTGCAGGCTGTTGTCATCAACTTCTGTCCTTTGCCTTCCCTGGGAGACCTAACCCAGGGCCCTATCTCCTCACCTCCAACCCTTTCTCCAGCCGTGAGTCAAAAGGCCCAGAGGCTATGGTGGGTCCAGACGGAGGACAGGCTCCTGGCTGGGTCCCAGGCAGTGGACCCATCTCACACTCTCCCTGTCTTTCACTGCAAATCCAGTGGACGTCTGATTGTCAGCCTCACTGCACATCTGGGGCCAAAGCCAGGAAGGGCGAGGAACTTGCAGTCCAAGGTTATAGGCACGATTTGAATTGAGATCTCTTGACTTCCAGGATGATCAGTTTTATGTTCCAAATGAGTGCACCCAGCATCCCCAGCAGAGGAGAGGGCAGGGGAGAGGCTGACCCTCATCATGCTGCACCCACAGGGTGCCCTAAGCAGAGGTGAGTCAAGACCCTCTGGGCTGCAATGGGGAACAAAGGCCCCTGATCACAGGATAGCAGATGGCTGTGATGCCAAATGAAGGCTACTGATCACGCCCCCTTGTTGGGGACTTGGCTTCTGCATGTGGACAATGTAAAGTAGGTCACCTCTAAGGGATCTTTCAGTTGTCTTGTCATCAGACATGGGGCCAGGTGTCTCGGTGTGGCAGGAGACCCTGGGCAAGGCTGAGTAGGTGACAGCTGGGGCTTGCCCAAGTTCCCATGCCTAACAGTCACCTCAACGTGGCTCTAGCTGGGGGATCCAAGACTAACTCCCTAAGTGGTATCAGTGTTCCCAGATGACAGGCAAACTCCCCACAGCAAAGGTACCTTCGAGAGATGTGGCTCTCCTAGGAGTAGCAGAGAGGACTTCCTCACAACCAGGTGCAGGAAAGCACAAATACAATCCCAGAACTTTGGGAGACCAAGTCTGGGCTCAAGAGGATCCTTTGAGGCCACCTTGCCAACACAGCAAGACCCCATCTCTACAAAATATTTTGTAAAATTTGCTGGGTGTGGTGGCATGTGCTTGTAGTCCCAGCTACTAGGGAGGCTGAGGTAGGAAGATCACTTGAGCCCAGGAATTTGAGTTACCGTAAGCCATGATTCTGCCACTGCACTTCGGTCTGGGCCACAGAGGGAGACCCTATCTCTTAAAACAAAACAAAACAAAACAAACTTCCTCCCATTCACAGCTATCAGAGGCTGCCTTGGATAGGGAGTTCCCCACCTCTGCAGGCATGCAAGCGCAGCCCAGGAAGCAGTTTGTTATGATTCAGGCATGTATGGCAAGTTGGCTTAAATAATAACCCAAAAGTTATTTTCAGCTCCTTGGGTTCTATGACTGAGTCAGGGATGTGGTGCTGAGAGAAAGTAAGAACAGCTTCTGCAAGGGGCGGAAGAGCAGCAAAGTGCTCTGGGATAAGGATGTGGGAACTGGGGTGGGGATGTGGGAACTGCCCCTCCTTACCCCCCAAGTTGTGAAACATCGCCCCAAGCAGGCTGCTTTTTCCCTCCTTCCTCTGTTGGAGTCAATCTCACCTTCTCTCTCTGAGGAGGACTCACCTGGAGCCTGGAGGTCTGGGGTTTGGGGGTGATCAGATGGATGAAGAACTAAAGTTAGGGCTTTCAGACCCCAGTTTTCTCCCAACCTCCTCTGACCTTTGCTCCTGACATCTGCCTCTGGGTCTCATCTGCTCTCCAGCGATGGCTGGGGCAACACAGAGGAAGGAGGTTTTCATTCTTAAGGCTCTTAGTGCAGTTAGCATGTGGCGCACAGCTTCAAGGGCTCCAGGCTGTGTGCACTAGCTCTCTCATGCCCAGCCCATCGACCTAAGATCCCTCGCATCCCCCAAGAGGAAGTCCCAACTGGGCGGGCACCTGGAGACCTGGGTCATGGGCAGGTCCTGCTGCTGGTGTGACGGACTATTTTCCATGGCAAGTGTTTTCCGTTTCCAGTTGCAAGCAGTGGCAGGCAAGAGGCCCCTGGGTAACACTTTCATAGTCTTCACCTGGACTGGAGAGGTCCTTTCTTTGCCAAGAATTTTCTAGAAAGCCAGAGAGGAAAGGCAGGCATACTCTGCCTCTCCACGGGGTCTGGGGAGCAGGGCGGCAGAACAAAGCCCCTCACATTCCCATCCCCCAGCCCCAAGCCAAGGGTTGAGCAAGGACAGATGATGACTCCAGGCTCTGCCACTCCCCAGGTGCCACTACACAAGGTGTTGAATTCTTTAGTTCAACTTTCCTTTTCTATAGAATGGGAAGAATACCCATCTCACAGCATAGAGTAGTTGTGAGAATGAAATGGCATGAGGTGTGTGGAGCAGCAGGCAAGGTGCCTGGCATTCAAGAGATAACGAATGGGCACTATCATTATTTACTGGGAGCAAGGGAGACAGGCATGGCCCACGCATCCTCTCTGCCTCCTCCTTCTGGGCCCTGCTCCAATGTGTCCTCCGCTGATCACAGAGATCCCCAGCCCATCACTTTACTCGGAACCACTGGACAGCACACTGGGCATTTATGCGCTTCCTGTTGGCTGTCTCCTGCATCCATCCTAAAGTTCCATGTGCTTGCCCTGCGCATTGCTCAATACACAATGTACCGAAGGCTACCTGGCCGTGAGCATTTACATCAAAGAAGAAATGAATGGAGGGACGGCTAAATAAATGAATGACTATGCCTTCACTATACAGAACAAGAAGCACAGGTGGGAACACGGGTTCCGGGTTGGAACACACGCAGCGGGAGGACAGTGGCTCCAGCAGCATCAGCCCACCCCGGTTGTGTCCTCCAAAGCCCTCCAGGTGCATAGAAGCTGCTTCTCTCTCTGCCATGATCACCCCTGGCACTGGGAACACACTGGAGGTTGGGGGGCAAGACTACGTCACCTCCTCTGTGCCGGCCTGTTATGCCAACCACACACAGGATGAGTTGAGAATCCGCTCATTTTATAGATGAGGAAATTCGGTCTCCAAGAAGCTAAGTGGCCTACTCCCACAAGGACAGCAAGGTGCAGGGATTCCAACCCATCCCTCATTCCTAAGCCCCAACGTGGCAGGGGTGTCACGTAATCAACAAACGTTTATTTGTAACTGGCTGTGCCAAGAATGTGCTAGGACCCCTCCGCTCTCTGCTCTACACAGCCGGGTAAACTGAAGCCAAGACAAGGCAAGCGACTTGCTGTCACCCAGGACTCCCCGCGCCTTTGCACAAATCTTAGCAGAGGGCGCATGGCTGTAGGGGGAAAGAAGCCAAGTAACATAGTAGGACCCAGCATCGCGTCAGGGAGAGACGGGGGGCTGGCAGGGTGGGGGCGGCGGTGTTTGTCACCGACTCTCCAACCCCAGTCCCGAAGGCAGGGTGGACTATCCAAGCTCGGTTATCCCAGATCCCCCAGGTTCTTGCTACGAGAAGTCCCTCAGCGCCGGCAGCGCTGACCCTGGCCTGGGGGTCTGCCCTTCCCGGCAATGTCAGGCCTTTCTCCTTGGCATCCATCGACCTTGGGGTCTGCGAGGACTGAACCTCACTAGGCCTCTCTCTCCCACCTGCAAACGTTCTCTAGTGTTATGCGGCTCAAAGCCCCAAGCTGAGCAGGCGCCGCGTCTCCGCGGTGGCCGAGAGGGCGATGGCCGAGGAGTTCGTTTGGGACGAAGCAGCGGAGTAGGGGAACTGGGGAGCCTGGGCCGGAGTCGGCCCAGTAACTCCATAGGCCGGGCCTCTCTGTGGGTCCCAGCGCAGCGCAGCCAGGCGGGCGTCGGGACCCACGCGGCTTTGGATTCGGCGAGCGACCTTGCTTTGAAGCTGATCACCCGCTCAAGGTGATCACGACGTGCCCACCCGGTCTAGATTTTGAGTTCTGCAGCAAATGCAATTTTAAAGGAAAAGGACCCGCCTGTCCTTCTCCGGCAGTTCGTTTGGCCCAGGCCTTCGATCTGCTGAAAGTTTCCGATCTAGGGGGATGTCCAGGCTGCCGGCGGAGCAGAGCCGATAACCCTCCCTTCCGGCGCGTTCCCCTGAGACTTGGCCTCCGCAACCTGTCCTGCCAGCCGCGGAGCAAAGTGCTCTGCCGCCCGCGCGAGTGCGCCCCGGGGCCTCGCAGCTGCCGGGCGTCCCAGCCATCCACCCCGGGCCCCACGCCATCACCGCGGCGAGGGAAGAAGCTCGGAGGCACCATCCCGGGGCTCTGCGCCGTCCGCTCTCCGGGATCCTGGCCGCTCACGGACAAAGCCGGTAGCTGGTTTCCGTTAGCTGCTGCCCTCACCCCGAAGGCGGGCGGAAGGTCGCCAGTTGGACGCACAGCCAAACTCTCAGCGCACTCCCGCGCGAGATCCCATATCACCCGGGAGTGCCGTCCCCATTCCGAGCTCCTTCTAGAGCTTGGCTCCCGCTGAAGCGCAACTTCCGCGCCCAAACCTTGCTTTTCCGACGGGCCGTCCGCGTCCAGCCGTCTCTTTCCGGCCTGCCCTTTCAGCCCCTCGCCCCCCCTTCCTCCCCTATCGGCCCCCTCCCCTGCTCTGGCCGCCCGCTGCGATCCTTTGGTGGCTGTGGCTAAGTGGGGAACCGCCGACCCGCGATCCGAAACGCGCCTTTGCGGCCGCCGGGCGCATCCTGTGGCCTCTTGCGCGGCCACCGGGACGCGGCGCGAAGCGGTCTGGAGGGCGAGTCCTTCTGCGGTCCCACCTCTGCCGCCCCGTCCCTGACACTGGGAACCAGAGCGGGGAGGGGCGGGTGTTTCTCTGTGGGGGAGTAGGGAAGAAGCTAGGCGGGTACGCGCGGTGCCCCAAGCCTGGAACCAAGGAGTGCGCGTTGGTCTTGGGCCCCGCGCGGGTGGAGGGGGGTCGCCCTGCCGCGGGGAGGGGAGGCGGGGCACCGGGGCGTGTCGGGAGGCTGGGGCCGGTGACACTCGCTTGGCGAGGGTGGGGGCGAAGCGCTGCGGTAGTGGGGGGAGGCTCCGGCCCTGGTCTCCACTCTAGGCCCTGGTGGGGGGCGCATCGCGGTCGCCGGAGCTTTCAGCAGGGGGCGCTGCTCCGGGCGTTGGGCGGGGGTGGGGTGGGCCAGGAGGGGGGGCCGCGGCTGGCCGCGCACACTTCCCCCATTATTAAACACTATGTTCAAAAGGCGCCGGGGGACTTCCCGGAGCCACGGAGCCCGCGCCGCCCGCCCTCCCGGCCCACGGAGCCCATGGACCTGAGTGCCGCCGCCGCGCTGTGCCTCTGGCTGCTGAGTGCCTGCCGCCCCCGCGACGGGCTGGAAGCGGCCGCCGTGCTACGAGCGGCGGGGGCTGGGCCGGTCCGGAGCCCGGGGGGCGGCGGCGGCGGCGGGCGGACTCTTGCCGAGGCTGCGGGCGCCGCGGCTGTCCCGGCCGCCGCGGTTTCCCGGGCCCGCGCCCCGCGCCGCGCCGCGGGCTCCGGCTTCAGGAACGGCTCGGTGGTGCCGCACCACTTCATGATGTCGCTTTACTGGAGCCTGGCCGGGAGGGCTCCGGCCGGGGCAGCCGCTGTCTCCGCCTCGGGCCATGGTCGCGCGGACACGATCACCGGCTTCACAGACCAGGCGACCCAAGGTACTTACACCTCTTATGTGCCCGCCCATCCAGTCAGGTCCTGGGCTGAGACCAGCCCCGCAGCCATGCCGCCGCTCCGTTACATTTGGGGCCGCGGCCCACCCTCAGGTGATAGAAACTTCGCTGAGGCCAACACTTTCCAGCCCGCTGCACCTGGACTGTGGCGAGAGTCGCGGCAGCTCCCGGGGCCCGGTCCCGGAGGGCTGACTGGTCCCTCTCCCAGGTCGCCCTGGCCTTGCAAGCCGGCGGGTCACTCTCGAGGCGGCAGGCAGAGGCTAAGATTCGCTTCTTGGGGAAGGGTCTGGAGTGGCCTCGGGCTTAGAGCCCTCGGAGAAGAAAGGAGGGCAAGAGTTGTGTTCCCTGGAGTCACACCGAGAGGAGACTGCACAGTGGTGAGGGTGATGGCTGCTTCCTTGCAGCAATTTCTGCAGCTTCCAGCCTCCTGGAGGCCACACAAATTGGGGGAAGCCCAGGGAAAACTAGGGCAGAGGCAGGTATCAGACTAAAGTAAATCGCCCTGGAGAGGCTGGTGGCATCACCAGGTATGAGGAGTGCCCTGCTCAGCAGGTTGGTTTGGGTGGTCATGGCTTGTATGTGTGTGACGTGTGTAGCTATGGGTGTCTGTGTCTGGTGCTGGGCCCCTGGGAGAACCAGAGGTCAAGGATTCTGGTGGTGCGGGGAGGAGAGGCCTGCTGGGGACCCTGCAGGAATGCAGGCCTCTCTTAGACAAGCACCCCACCTTGTTCTGCCCTGGGCCTTCCAAAGGTAGGATGTAGGTGAGGCTGTGGTGTGGCTGCTGTATGTCATCTGGATTTTATTAATCTCCATTGAAATCACTAAAGCAGACAGATAGAGAAAATTTAACTAATTTCAGGCGGAAATGCAAGTAATTTCGGCTTTAATTCTATCCAGCCAGAGACCCAGCATGGAGGGCAGGAGGGAAAGAAAGGCGAATAGGGTTGGGAAGTGAGCGGGTGGGGCTGAGGCTCCCTGCTTGGGAGCCACTGAGTCAGTACACCTCAGATCCTAGCCTGGGAAGGCAGGCAGAGGCCTTGCAGTGACCAGGTCATCCATCCCCGCCAGCACATGCCCAGTGCCTAGCACAGACTGCTTTATTTTGGGTACCTGGACATCCTGGTACTCAATCTCCAAATGGCCCTATGGTTCGGTTAGAACTATCAAGGCTTCTCTGACGGCCTGAGGTGGTCCCTGGGCTGGATGCTGGGATACTTACAGGAAGCCCTAGTTCTGGTGCACAGGGACAGGGAATACTCTAGACTGAAAGGTGCCCTGTAGGCTCCCAGGCTGCAGAAGGGAGAGTGCTGGGCTCTAAGCGGGCACAGGCACCAGAGTCTTCTTAAGGTTGAGCTAGTTCTAGCATGGTCTCAGATAGGAGATAAATCCTTTCTGGGGAGCTCAGCTTGGCTGGTTGAGCCTGAGAGGCCTCCTCTCCCTCCTCCCTCTTGGGGGAAATGGAGTGGCAGGGCTGGTGAACAGGGAGAGGCAGAGGATCTGCAGGGAATCTCAGAGAAAGTGCTCCTTGTGTGGCCCCAAGTGTGCTTCTCCAGCTTCCCTCTCCACCCTGAGTCTCAACTTGGAGCAGGGATGCTTGAGGTCCTCAGAAGCCATTGACAGGGACAGAACCAAGACCTCAGGGCCTGACATTCGTGGCTGGTGAGCAAATCCCCAGTGGTGGGGGGAGTCTGCACAGTCTCTCCGAGTTTAGGGGCAAAACGAAACCATATGACCTCCTTCAAAGGGAGCTCCTTATCTGCTGCGTGGTGGAATTTTAAATTTTTTTTTTTTTCTGAGCCCAAAAAGGAAAAAAAAAGGAGTGTCCACATTGGAAATAAAACCCCTAAGCCCGAGATAAGTCACTACGGAGGGAAGAATGAGCTCGCGAAGGGACAGACAGGCGGCTCCTGGAAGCGAGACCTCATTCGGGACGCTGCCCTCACTGCAGCAAGGTCATTCGGGGATGCCCCGCACCCCGCCGGGAGGTTCCTTTGCCGCCTTTGCCCCTCTTTCGGAGGCCGCGGGAGCACCGAGAGGAGGTGCGTTTGGGATTGCGGTCGCGAGCAGCAGCTCCCATTGCTGTAAGACCTGAGACCTTGGGCGAGTCTGGCCCCTACCTAGGCCTCGGTTCCCCTTCGGCAGAGCGAGGTTGGACTAGAGGGTTTTTGTGGCCGTGCAGACGAATTCTCCTGGACGAATCGCCGATCTCCAGCCTGCATGGGAGACCGAGGCCAGCGGTGATGTCCAGGCTGGGTTGGGGGAACAGTGGTAGCGGAAGAGTTTTCAGGAGACAAGAATTTTCCGTTTTCGCACAGCTGGGACTTTCGGCTCTCCTGGGGGATCAGCAGGGCAATAACGATAAGTCTCCTTAAGGCCCAGGACCTCAGGAGTGGGCGCACGACTTCTTTTCACCACCGGAACTCTGATCTCGGATTCTGGCCCCGCAAATCCATGGCTCTGGGTCAGGCCGCGGAACTGTAGCCACCTTCAGTCCTGGTCTTGGGTGTAGGGGTGCGCTCCTGGTCCCGCGGCTCAGGGATATGCAGTGATGTGGGTTGTTGGGGTGACGGGACTTTTGGCTTCCTAAACCAAAGCCCGGTTCCGATAGCCTGGGCGAAGGCGTCTGCTGCTCTGGGCCAGGCTGGCAGCGTTCAGGCTGGGGCAGAGACGCGGGGTTGGGCGCTGGCTCCAACAGGCCTCGCTCCCATATCGAGGGCAGCTGGGCCATTTGCTGTTAGGAGGCCCCGCGCCGACAGTGTGCAGTATTCGCTCTTACTCAGCTCTTTCTCTCTGTCCCTGCCGGTCCCTCGCAGACGAATCTGCAGCCGAAACAGGCCAGAGCTTCCTGTTCGACGTGTCCAGCCTTAACGACGCAGACGAGGTGGTGGGTGCAGAGCTGCGCGTGCTGCGCCGGGGATCTCCAGAGCCGGGTCCAGGCAGCTCGACTTCCCCGCCGCTGCTGCTGCTGTCCACGTGCCCAGGCGCCGCCCGAGCGCCACGCCTGCTGTACTCGCGGGCAGCTGAGCCCCTGGTCGGTCAGCGATGGGAGGTGTTCGACGTGGCGGACGCCATGAGGCGCCACCGTCGTGAACCGCGCCCCCCCCGCGCGTTCTGCCTCTTGCTTCGCGCAGTGACAGGCCCTGTGCGGAGCCCTTTGGCACTGCGGCGTTTGGGCTTCGGCTGGCCGGGCGGAGGGGGCTCTGCGCCAGAGGAGCGCGCGCTGCTAGTCGTCTCCTCCCGCACGCAGAGGAAGGAGAGCTTGTTCCGGGAGATGCGCGCCCAGGCCCGCGCACTCGGGGCCGCTCTGGCGGCACAGCCGCCGCCAGACCCAGGAACCGGCACCGGGTCGCCAAGGGCAGTCACTGCGGGCCGCAGACGGAGGAGGACGGCTTTGGCCGGCACGCGGACAGCGCAAGGCAGCGGCGGGGGCGCGGGCCGGGGCCACGGACGCAGGGGCCGGAGCCGCTGCAGCCGTAAGCCGCTGCACGTGGACTTCAAGGAGCTCGGCTGGGACGACTGGATCATTGCGCCGCTAGACTACGAAGCGTACCACTGCGAGGGCGTTTGCGACTTCCCTCTGCGCTCGCACCTCGAGCCCACCAACCACGCAATCATTCAGACGCTGCTCAACTCCATGGCGCCAGACGCGGCGCCGGCCTCCTGCTGTGTGCCCGCGCGCCTCAGCCCCATCAGCATCCTCTACATCGACGCCGCCAACAATGTTGTCTACAAGCAATACGAGGACATGGTGGTGGAGGCCTGCGGCTGCAGGTAGCGCGCGGGCCGGGGACGGGGCAGCCGCGCGGCCGAGGACCCCCAGCTGATGAGCAGCAGAGGGCCAGCCTGTCACCGAGCGTGGGTGCAAGTCCGATGTGACCCAGCGCCCTCTCGGAGGAGGGAGAGCACACGTTCACACTGACACACACTCGTGCAGTCACACACACATTTACTGGGGACAGCATGTGAAAGCCTTGAGAAGAGATGCCCTGCCGGTACCGAATGTCAGAGCCTTGTGTATTTTGCAAACAGATAACCGTGGCGCCCACTGCCTCCATTTGGGGAGAGGAAGGTGTTTGTGCTTACGTTGCAGTAACAGGCACGAAAATCAGGTAGAAACAGGTTAGGAAATTGGAAGCTCCAGAATGGGAGAACCAAAGGGGTACTCGAGCATGTTTTATCTCACCCCTTCTTGTCTCCGGCCCGACGTGGGGGCATCGCTTCCCTGGGTGGCTGAGCGCTGCGTGGTGCACTCCGTGATCCACTGCAAGGCTGTAATGCCCTTTCCGAGGGTTTGTGTTGCATGGGGCCGTTTGCTCTGGAACTGTTGCAAAAAGCATCTTTTTTTTTTCTTTTTTAACTTTTAAAATTTAACGTGCCCCTGCTTCATTTTTGAAAGGGAAGTTTTGTCTGAAAGAAGGTGTTGTGGAGCTTCCCAGATTTGTGCAAAGGTCGGTACCGCCCCGCCCCCCCCGCCTTTTTTTTTTTTTTTTTTTTTTTATTCCAATTGGAAATGTTCTGGAAAGTGGAAAGGATATTTTTCTTTTTGTGGGGAAGTGAAATGGGGGAGGGGTTGAAACGGCTGAGTCTGATCTAACAGGATATTGGGGTGGGATAGGATCTGCCAAGTTCAGAAGCTCCCCAGCTGGTCAGGGGGAGATGGTACCCATGCTTTGGGTGGCTTAGGAGGAAGTTAGTGCAATGGCTGGGAATGGGGAAGGTGGGGATGGGGGAGGGGAGCTACTGCTTTTCCTAGAGACCTGCCAGGAGGTTTTCCTAAGAAGCCGGGGAAGAGGCTCTCAGGGCTTGAGAGGCAGGGAGGTGTCCTGGGTCCCACTCCAGCCGAGGACTCTGCCACGTAGGTGCAAGCTCCCAGGGGCCGACCCGGGCTTGTGCTAGTTATCAAGTAAGTCGGCCTCTGCTTTTTACCTGCATTCGCTATGTTGTTGCTGTAGTTTTTGGCAGTGCGATAGTAACGGGAAGTGAAGCCACACAAAAGTGCTTTTGTCAGACTTCAGCTCACAACCCAGATCTTTAGAGCAGGGGGAAGGTCTGCCCCTTCCCCTCATCAGCTCCTTGGCTTGGCTGCTGTGCCCTTGGAAGGGCAGGGCCTTGGTGTAGGGGAGCAGAGGTGGAAGCCTATCCCCCAGTTGCCAGATTTTGCCCCGAAGAGTCTTATCGATGGGAGGATTTTCTAGGCATGTAAAAGTGAGTTCGAACATTCAGCCTTCACTGTTTGGTTTGATTTGTTTATGCCTGGGAATCCTTTGTGGCTTTTTGTCAGTAGGCTGGGAGAGGGAAACTAGTTGGACTCCACCTGTCTGGGGTGAGGGCTTCTTAGAATAGCCCCGCAGCCCTCCCAGTGCATCTGTGTGATGTGCAGGACTTTCCCCTTCAGAGTCCTGGGGAGCATTAATTCCACCCTGTGTTGGATGCAGGACAATTCATACACATTTTGATTCTCAGTGATTACACTCTTGAGAGAGAGAAGACAGACATAGGATTTAGATACAGCTAATTTACTTATGGGCCCCACCTGAAGCAATTGGTTTTCATCCTGTAAAATTCTCCCAAAAGAAAAAAAAAGCACGTGTTACTCTTAAAATTAAGATGTCCCCCTTCCTACTATGTGAATTTATATTCTGTGGCTGTATGAGTAGCTATAAATAACCAGAAAATGAACAGTGTCTTCAGGTTAAAAATTTGAAAAATATCCCAAAGTGGCTGCGCTGGTACAATTCCACCTTATTTTAGTGACTGGGCAAAGATTGTCCCTAAATTTGTGGATTTTGCCAGAGACGCCTCACTCTCGTTTTCTAAACGAAGCTTGTCATAATGAAGAATTATATAAAAATATAGCACTAAAGTGTTAAAAGTTGTAGTATTAGAAGGTTTAGAAAGGAAGTTAATGACAAAGTGCAGTTAAATGTTATTTTGAAGAAAGTCTAGGGTATTTAATATCTTTGAATAAAAGCAAACATTTTGATAGTTTTTTAGTGACTAGGAAAAACAATTTTTTGGGCAGAAATGTCTTTAGCCTGGCTTTTTTATGGTAGGGAAAAGAACTGTCAATTTCCCCTCATTCCTTCTGATGACCTCCTTCTAACGAGATGTGTTGTGAGTGGTGTGGGAAGTAGGTACCTTCCTGCATCCTGAGTTCAGGTGGCACCAGGGGGAGGGGTGTTGTCCTTGGACAATGACCGTTCCTTCCATGGCCCCATACCCTCAGTGTGCTCTTTGTTTACTGGATAAAAGGAATGCTTCCCAGATTTCTCTGGAGCAGGTGAAGCCCCCAGGGGCCACTCTGCCCAACCCTCTGGCATCTCAGTCCATTCACTAGGTGAATGCAGAGGATCCATTTCACTTTGTAAAAATGACAACAAAGGGCCAACACATGTGGGACAGACGGCTTTTTGCTGCTAAGATGTGGTTTAACTAGCATTGCCAAGATGTGGAGAAAAGCGTTCTGCCAACACAGTTGGTAGTAGCACCCTGAGCTCTCTTCTAGGTAGTGGGGGACAGGCCTGGGTGACTGGCGTGAACTCAGCTTCTCTGTTGCAACCCCCAGCTGGAATCTCCAGTCACTATGGATGGGAGAACTGACAGGCAGAGAGAAAGCATGTCAAGACTGTGAGTAAAGGCTGTCCCCTCAACCCCAGTCTGAGCTCACCAAAGTCTCCCTCCTAAAGTAAACAGAATTTTCCATTTCGTTGGGAGAATTGTGCACTACTAGTTGACATCATTTGAACCATGATTTCCAGGTGGTGAGTAGGATTTGGTATCCCTTAGGGAGCTCGGGGCAGGCCAGCTGGGGCCCAAGGGGGACTGGTGCTGGGTCTGTCAAACACGAAGATAGTCTGGTCACTGCTGCTTGAAGCCAAGGCTTTCGTGTTAAGGAGGATCACCCACACTGGCAGGCGGGCATTTCCACTGATGCCCAAACACACTTGCCTTGTTGAATCCTGACTTTCCAAGCAGCTGCGCTGGGTCTTCCAGAGAAGGTGGCAGGCTTTGCCGTCTTAGCTTGGGGAAGTCAGGCTGGAGCTGTGCTAAGTCATTGTATCCATGCTCCCCTTCACCGTACCCTCCTGGCAACAATATGAGGTGTGGATTTTGTGATAGGAGAATCCAGACTCCACGAAGCCCAGGGCAGTCTCTTCTCCCTGGCAGCTCTCATGATGTCGGCAGGAGTGGGCGCCTCACCTCGGGTACTGAAGAGAATACCGATAATCCCGTGGATGGAACAGGACGGAGTGTAATTCAGTCCCTACACATTGTATATGCTGTCGTCAATTTCATTTAAACCCACAGCAGAAAACAACTAGGATTTGTAGACTGATTTTCTTCTTAGAGCAGGGAGAAAAATGACGTTCTTTCCAAAAGCAGCTAGTGCAGAGATAAAGTCAGGCTCTTCCTGTGCTTGAATCTGGTCTCCAGGAAATCCAGTGGCAGGAAGAGAGTGTCCTGCGGCTGCCTCTGGGTGCACAGCATCACTGGGCCTCGCTGATTCTCATGAGAACCTGTCATCTCAGGGAGACAGACCTCCCCCTGGCCCTCAGTGGGCCATAGGCCAAGAGGCCTGAGTCAGATCGCGCAGTGAGCCGGAGGGAGCAAGGCTCTGAAAGCGGCAGTCTAGCAGAGGGAGCTTGGGCCTGCGCTTGCCCCTCAGAAAGTGTCTGGATTGGGAAGGGAAGAGAAGAGAAGCTGCCGCCGAGTGAACCCAACAGCCAAACTTTGGGCGAGTGGAAAGTAACTAGATCCCTCTGGGGGACGGTACATCTGAGCTGCACCAGAGTCAGAGCCCACTGTGGGCTTCCGAGTGCCCAGAGGCAGCTGCTCCCACAGCATGGCCTGCGCCCGCCTCAGGGGAGGCCACTTGGGCCAGGGCACCACAGGGCGTCTCCTGAGAGAGGTCTGAGGCTAGTTATGGGCAGTCACCTCCCTGCTGGAGCTTCATCTTCTGTCCTGTAAAATGATGCCCTCTCCAGTTCCAAGGTTCTAGGATTTTACCTTGCCCTAAAACCCACTCAGACAGCTTGAAGGCAGAGCAAATGTGACGGCTCCTGGAGAAGGTCCTCTCCCAATCCCAGTCCCAGAGCCATGTCTTACAGGTTTCGCAGCTCTTGCCTGTGCGTGTGCATGTGTGTGTGTGTGTCCATTTTACTCCTATCCTCAGTAGGTGCCTCATGGATGTGCTTTGAATTCCCCTGGGCTGAGGCAGGTGCGGGGAAGGCCCGCACCTTGAGGGTGGGGTTCAGCTACCCAGAGCCAGGAGCTGGCTGAGGGCACTGCCCACCCAGCTGCAGTTCCTCCTGTGCTCAGTGGGGTGCGTACAGCCACACTCAAGCTGAGACTCTGAGAGAGCTAGTGCTGGGAAGGGCTCTACCTGCTGCCGGGGCCTCTGCAGGCAGAAGAGGAAAGGCAAGGCTCTGCCTGGTTGGTCACCCAGACAGGGACCTGGGACTGTCCCAGAAGCCCTGGACGAGGCAGGCAGGACTGTCCCAGAATGGACTCCTTGGGTCCCCACCCCCTCCTCACCACCATGCCCATGTCTGGCTCTTAGGTCCCCTTGCAGCTTCCCAGGAGAGTGACCCTGGGGTAGCATCAGACAAGCTTATCTCTCTCTTCCTTTTTATGATCTGGAAAATGGTGGGAGAGATTAACATAAAGAAGCACCAGAAGGGAGGACCGAAAAAGATGTTTATTTCTAAGTTTTCAGACAGCCTGGCATCTTGTACCTGGAACCTCCTGACCATATAGACTGGAGCAGAGCTGTCTTCCTCCCTCTGTGCTTTTATGGGCTTTAATCTGTGTGCACAGCTTAGTACATCACAAATAGTAACTCAGAGTGAGGCTGTAGTGAAAGAAGCCTATTTTTTTTTTTTTCAGGAGGGCCACCGTCCTAGCCTGAGGAGACACCTGGTGGACACAGACTGCAGGGAGAGGGTTGAGAGTTGGCCTAGTGAATCACAGGGGTGACTGAGGGCCCAGAAGTTGCCACATGAGCTCTGATCATCATTCATGGGTGCTGTCTGCCCATCACCTGCAGGTACCCACCTTAACCAGAGCTTGGCTTGTGGCCTGCAACTTGGCGACAGGCCTTTGGCTGGGCAAAGTTTGGGCTGGTGCTTCATAGTGGCAGGAGCAATTACAGCAGAGCAACCCAGGATGGGTGGTCATTGAAAAATGGGTGTGAAGTCACTGAAAAATCAGACCGAGTTTCAAGTTATGCTCACAGTTGCTGAAAAAGCAAAAATATGCCCTTAGAGCAGCAGAGCAGCAGAGCAGCGTGCGGCGGTCCACTTCCTCCTCCTGTGCAGAGCTTGCAGGCCCCTTCTAGCATCTGTGCATGGTGCGCATGTGTCTGTGACAACAGAAAGGGCTGGTTTCTCTCACACATTTCCCTGACAATGGCAGGGGGGCTGCAGCGGTCACAGAAACTTCCGGAGAGACATGTTTCTGTACAGTCAGGTGAATTTGTTGGCAGGACAGCTCGGTGACGATATAAGAAGTACCGTTTCACTTTTTTTGTCAGATGAACTTCCTTCTGCTAGTTTAGAAATGCTTCACTCCAGAGAGGGCCACCTGGTAGAAGCTGTATTACAGAAACTTTTAATCCCTTTTCTATGTCAGGGGATGCTGAGATAAACTGTCTAGAAAAACAAGGAGAAGCTTCTGACTGTCACACCCAGGCCACTTCCGGCAGAGTGGTACAGAGCTGCCAGGGCGTGGCCAGCTGCTTTGCATCTGCATTCCTGTTTCATGACCTTTTGTGTTGTGGGCCAACAGGAGTGCCACGTAGTGGGGGTTGGAGATTTGGCCTGGCAGGAGGTGGGCACATAGCTGTCTTCTCTGCAGAATACCTGCACTGCTCCATCTGACCAGCAGTGGCAACAGCCACACCCAGTTCTGCATCTAGCTCCTGCCCAGACCTTTGGCTGCCAGAATCTAGAACCATGGCTGACCAAAGCGAGACTTCCGAGTAAGGTTAGTTCACAGGCATCCTGCTGAATTAGGAGACAGGAACTAATCCGAAGTACACGGGGCTAAACTTCCCTCGAGGACATTTCCTGAGCTGCAAGATGGGAAGGGACAGCACTGAAGCTGGTGAGCTGGTGCAACTGCACACACCTTTTCTCTGTTTTTCAGTACTCACAGGTCATCCTGGGGAGATCTCTCATGGGCCATGGGCAGCCCATGCCTGGATTTTTTGGTGAATGAGTCCAAAAAGCAGTGACCAGGTGGGGCTGAGGGCCTCCCCTTACTTGCGCCTTTTTATCTCTGAGTGACTGAGGGCTGCCAAGGCCAGACAATGCACATGTGTCCTGCATCCTCCCCTGGCCTGGGGCAGCAGCAGCCGGGCTTGGGGTGAGTAGGCTGGCTTGAGGAAGGGGATGCCCACAAGCAGGGCTCATTTCCTGGGTCAGGGCCTGTCAGACTCAAAGTCAGCCCTCTAGCATTCTGTTTAAAAAATGATGACGCAGTTCAGTGAGAAAGAAAGCTCAGGATAAAATGTGTTTTCTGGCGGGGAAATACTCACGTGTTCTAAGCCAGGAACAGAGACTCTCAAGAGAGGCATTCTCTGGCATTCTCTGCCTTGGATAAATCATGGATTAAACATGAGCATCCTTAGAATAATTTTATTTTTGTATTTCACTTTACACTGTAATGCAAACAGCTTTTATGTTTTCTTTGACAAAGAATCATAATTGAGTCACTTTCGGTCTTTTAGCTAGAAGCATTTCACCCTAAATGAAAAGTTAATGCATTTTTTACAAGGATTAACATGCTAACTACAACTTGCTCTTTCAGCAGATGACAATAGGGGTTCTGAAAAGTTTGGACAAAGTCTTTTTCTTTTTGCATACAAATAAAGCAGCAGATCATTTCTCTGAAGGTTGTTGCAGAGTTCCCGTACCAGCTTACAAAATGATGCTGTTTAAGTAGGCCTTGGGTGGGCAGCAGAATTCTGCACGTGACGAGTGGCCTGCAGCTTAAAAAGCAAATTTCATCTGATTCCAGTACTGTGATTTTAAGGAAATGGTAAAACTCAAAGTGCTGGTAATGCCATCAAGGCTCAACACGCCATTTCCTCAGCAGCTAAAGACAAAAATAATTATTTTGGTGAGGGGATAGAAGTCCTTTCGCTTTGCAGTGACACCCACTTTTTCTTAGCTTGGCTTGGGAGTAATGAGATTGGGGTGGGGGGGGACATTAAAAACTCATTTAAGGCAAACTGAAATTTCCTTCGTCAGCATTCTTCCTGCTGGTGTAGCCAGAGCAGAACTCCGAGGCTTGCAGGCTGGGCTGTCTCCTTGCTGCCTGGCCTGGGTGTTTATTTGGGCAATGCAAGCTGACGTCGTGAGGTGTTGCCGATGCCTAGGCCAGCTAGCAGGGAGCCCTCCCAGGGCTGGTAGAAACCTATGTGTATATGTATTCTCAAATTTAAATAGATTGTACATAGTGAAATGTAAATGACATGTAAAACAGCAATCTCTATTTTTCTTATTATATAGCAGTATATATTTGTTAAACGTGCTTGTATACTCTTCATTAACCATTTTAATATTTTGTACATTTAAGTTGATTAAATATTTGATTCATAAAACCGCTCATGACTGGTCTCTAAAGGAAAACATTTTTAGCTTTTGTTACTCAGCCTTTCTGTGTTACTGTAGTCCTCAACTCATTAATAGAATAGCGGCCAGCTATTGAGGCATTAGGACTGACTGCATTTTAACAGTGGGAGTGACATAGCAGGCCTGGCTCTACTTGCCTTTGTGCCGATCATTCCCTGCGATCATTCTCCTGTGTTGTCAGATCAGGTGTAAGGCTGGGGCCTTCTGGCATGGGGGGCCGCACCCTGGGTCTTGGTTACTGGTACGAAACTGCATAGGATGCTGCTGCACACAGCCTCACATGGCATGAAGTCACTGCACAGCAAGGTAAAAAACATCAAGCCTGGGTTCAGGAAAGGAGGCCAAAATACAGTGGAAAACATTTTCTCTTTGGGAAGTGAGCATGATAATGTGTAGAGTGAGCGCTGTCATTCCAAATGCAGTTTGAGTGGACAGGTTTTCTGTGTTTATACATCTCAGGCTGCTGCAGGACCTGTCTCACTCCAGAAAGCATGAGCCCTCCCCTCCTGGAGGCTGCACAGTTAAGTCTCTGAAATCCCAAGGCATAAAGTCCCATGGAAGCCGCTTCCTCTGCAAGGCCAATTACATACTTCACAGAACCCAATAAGGTCCTACAGCAAATCTGACAGGGCCTTTTTTGCCCAGTACTCTTCGAGACAAGTACAAAAGCCTGTGCTCGGTGACACCACGAAGAATGCAGCAGGACAGGATCAACCACACAGCATCTGTTGCTATCCCAGCTCTTGCACCTGACTTTTGCCTACAGATGAAGGAGAAATCTATTTAATGTGTTACTTAAATATTTCTGGGAGAAGACTAATGACAGAGCAGCAACTGTAGGAAGTTGACAAGGACTTGGCCTTATTAGTGACTTGTTACCAGGATTACCTCTTTTGGGATATGGAGCCTGCTGGATATCCAGCAGCCCATGTTCATGGTGAATCCAATAGCCCACAGTTTGTTAATGCAGGTTCCTATGGTCATGTGACTTTCTGGTGAAAGATCAAGAAAGCCTGCTTTCTTTTCACTACTCCATTTCATATTACTAAATAAAGGAATCTCTTTCTTTGGAAGAAAAATTGTGTTCCCCTTTCAACTAACTCATTTGGCAGGTAAAATAAATGTGTAAGTTCTACGACCGTGTCATTGAAAACTGGAAGGTCTTGTCATGCTTTGTTTATAAGCATCTTTTTTCATTTTCTTATTTTTCAGTCTCCATTTGACCTACCACAGCATTCTGTGGTTAGAGTACACATTCAGTAGAGTAGTAGTCACAGAGAGAAAGGAAAGTCGGGGATGGCATTTAAAATTTTATCTAATTTCCCAGACACTGATAAGAGCACATCTAAAAGGCCTGTCCATGACTAATGGTGAAGGCGGCTAAGACTGACTTCTCCACTCCTTCCCTGGTCCTGTCAGGTCCTGGATCTGCCTCTGATACCTGCTCATTTCCAAGCAGGCCAAGGCAGAGATGCCTCCAACTGCTGTTCCATTGATGGTGGTGCCCAACATGGTCATGGATGCATGTGTTCTTGTGCCCTAGGAACCCTGTGACTATCTGCTCAGAAGGGACAATGATCTGGGGAGAAACTTGTCCACTGCGATGTGCCACCAGCATGCAGCCCTATAGGCTGTGGGTGTTTGCCGAGTCCTAATCACATGCAGGTGCGCAGCCCTTTGCAGTGGCCAGTAGTAGGAGGAAGCCCAGATGTTCTGCAGAGCCTGAGCTGGGTGGATTTGCAGAGGCGGGATTCTAGTCCCTCTGTGAGGGAGGGAGACCCTGCAGGTGCACCGCGCCCCCTGACTGTAATGGGCGCCCAGTCACAGGGTCACATTCTCATCCCAGGGAAGAGGAATTTTCCCATAGACTTACGCAGCAAGGAAATCTATCCCTGTGTGGGGAGGTCAGCACAGGCCCCTTTGCCAGAATGTTTGAGGAATGCAACACAAAATGAAAATGCTCGATTATCCCAGAGCACAGTCGTGTGTATTGTTGCTGTAATTCCCATTTGGGGTGCTGCGCAGGGTTAGTGCTCAACGAATAATAAACTACATATTTGGTAGTTGCTAATACCCAAACTCCAGAGGTTTTCTAATTGTAGAAGAATGGAAGTAACAGTTGCAGCCGTATCAGACAAGATGAATGGGACACAAGGGATAGTGGCCTTGCTTCCTTGCAGTCCCCCAGTGCCAGACACAAACAGTCTGCAAGGATTCAGACATCCTTGAATCTATCTGACCCAGTTGTGCACAGCTCTGCTGGGGAAACTCTTAAGGGACGAAAGAGCAAATGTCCATGTCTGCACTCCCACTGATGTGTCAGTTTTAAGATGAAGAGGCCCTGAGATGCGATTTCCTGGTAGTCTGATCCAATGTGAGAATTGCACTTTTTCATAGCTTGCCTATTAGGCATGGTATAAACTTTTTATTAATTTAGATAACAAAATTTATAGACTACCCTGAATAGCAGGGTATGCCATTCAGGAGGGAAGGGCCCTCATTACTCAGACACTTCCCATTAGGACCCATATTCGATATGCCCTGACAGTACAGAGATGACTAAGACAGAAGGCCATCTTCTAGGACTCTCCTGAGGGAAGGGGTGTTGGTGGAAGCAGGGAGGAACAGACTTCAGAGACACAATTCCCGCAGCAATGATAAGTCATTCAGTAGACATAGGCCAGGCCAGGGGTCATGAAGGCTGGCAGGGCATGGGAGGGTGGGAAGGACTGCTCCGGGAGGCAGGAGCAGTTGGTATTTTGGGCCATGTCTCATGGGGTGGGGTAGAGGATGGGTGTTATCAAAGCTGGAACAGTGATTCCTGTACAGGGGAGCCCACAGGAAGCTCCCATGCCTAGCATGAGACCAGGTGGCTATGGAAGAGTTGCAGAGGTGCCGGCCATGTGACTGCAGCCACAGCACTGACTCCCAGTATGTGGGCTTGCTTTTTCTCAATCCACTGCCTTATGCATTTTTTTGCCCTTTGAAAACTGGTCTCTGTTATAGCTTTCATTCTTTTAAAACTACTCATTTATTACCAACTATCTACTCTTCACTTCCTCTGTCAATCGGGTCCTCATTTGCCCTTTGCGTGGCTCTCTTTGCTGGCTCTCCACTTTTGCTAGGCTTGCCCCCTGTGGCCTCCAGGAGGCAGCATGATGCAGTGGAAAGAGGGGATGAAGTGGTGGCTCTGGAGTAGAGGCCTGAATTGGAATATGGCTTAGTTCATTTTCTGTTGCTATAATGGAGTACCAGAGACTGGGTAATTTATAAAGAAGAGATTTATTTCTTACAGTTCTGGAGGCTGGAAAGTCCAAGATTGAGGGGCTGCCATCTGGTGAGGACCTTTGTGCTGCATCCTCCCTGGCAGAAGGTGGAAGGGCAAGAGAGCATGATAGAACAACAGATCATACTCGCAGCCTAAGAGCATGCCTTTTATTACTGGCATTAAACCATTCAGGAGGGAAGGGCCCTCATGATTCAGACACTTCCCATTAGGACCCACCTCCCAGCAGTTGCCTTGGGGATTACGTTTCTAACACATGAACTTTGGAGGACACATGCAACTACAGCAGAATCCCAGCTCTGTCATCTACTAGCTGTGAGGTTCTTAGCAAGGCACCTCAGTGGTGATGTGTATAATGGGCATAGTGAGAACATCACAGGATTGGGAGGCCTAACTGAGACACTGTAAAGGTGTAGGGGTGAGCAGCGGGGGTAAGAGATAATCCTTATCTGGATTAGCTCTCATCCACTCCAAACCACCTATCCAAGTTCTACCTGTTCTAGGACTAGGGGCAACCTCATCCTCTTCTCTTTTCCAAGAGCTTTCTCTTTATAGAACCGTAGAACCACCCAGAGCTTTCTCTGTCTCTCACTCATGCTCTGAGGATGCTCACCCAGCATCACACTCAGTGACACCAGTCTTGCTATAGAGATGCCTTCAGCCTGGTGGGAAGGACCAGACCCATGTCCTACAGATACTCCTCACCTGGGCCAGTATGATCACTTACCCATGTCTGTATGGGGCACAGGCAGGAATTTCAGTCCTCTTAAAAAGTGATTAGAAGAACACTCATATGAGCTTCGCTGTCCTCAGCATTCCTGCAGAAGAGCTTCATTCAAGGCCCTACAGATGCATTTGTTCACAGAGCACACTCAGTCCCAGCCTCCAACCTCTCCTTAAGGCCCACCCCCAAGGGAAGGAGCAGCCCAAATATATCCTTGCCCCTTCTCTTCTGCAAGAGAAGGCCAGGCACAGAGATGTCTCATGCCACCTAAGAAATGCTTTGCTTCCCACATCTGTTTTTTTTTTTTTTTTTTTTTTTGAGACGGAGTCTTGCTCTGTTGCCCAGGCTGGAGTGCAGCGGCCGGATCTCAGCTCACTGCAAGCTCCGCCTCCCGGGTTTACGCCATTCTCCTGCCTCAGCCTCTGGAGTAGCTGGGACTACAGGTGCCCGCCACCTCGCCCGGCTAGTTTTTTGTATTTTTTAGTAGAGATGGGGTTTCACCGTGTTAGCCAGGATGGTCTCGATCTCCTGACCTCGTGATCCGCCTGTCTCGGCCTCCCAAAGTGCTGGGATTACAGGCTTGAGCCACCGCGCCTGGCCTACTTCCCACATCTTTTCTAAATCGACGTTAGAACATCCTGGGCTGTGTGCAGGGAGGCCTACATGGGCTGAGGCCAGAAAGCTAAGCCAGGTGAGCAAGTGTTATCCCTGCATAAGAGCCAAAATGCTGACTGCTGGAATCAAGTTACAAGCCTGGTGAAACAGTGCAGGGACTGAGATACCACAGGGTCCTCCGCTATACTAAAGAGAAGAGAAATGAAAGGAAAAAGGAAAAACACGTTTGCTGTCCTCCTTTAGGTAACATTTTATAAAGCATCTACCATATGCCAGGCAACATACTAAATGCTATATGCATGACCTCATTTTATCTCCCTTAAAAAAAATGAGGAGCAGGGAGGTGAAGTCTTATGTCACAAACCTAACAAATGACAGATCTGGGATTTGAACCCAGGTCTTCATTTACTGTGTACAAGAGGAAATAGCCTTTCTGGAAAAGAAGCAATGAGACACCAATGCAGGAGATAGCATGGTGGGATTTTAAAATAATTATTTTTACAAATTCTAAAACATCTCAAACTTCCAAAAAATCTGCAAGTACAAAGAACATTATTTTCCCCTCAACCATCTGACAGTAAACAGACATGATGCCCTCACCCCCAGATACTTGCGTGTCTCCAGTACAAACAAGGACACTCTCTTACTTCTCCCCAGTACAACCACTGAAATCAGAAAATTAACAGTGGCATCTTACTCCCAACTAATCTTCAGACCTCATTCAAGTTGTGCAAATTGTCCCAACAATGTCTTTTATAACAAAAACATCCAATTCACAATCAGATGTTGTGTCCAATTGTCACGTCTCTTTAGTCTCCTTTAATCTGAAATTTTTTTTTTTTTTGCTCTTTTTAAAAAATTATTTTAGACACAGAGGCCTTGTTTTTTACACAGGCTGGTCTCAAACTCCTAGCCTCAAGCGACCTTCCCAGCTTGTCCTCCCAAAGTGCTGGGATCACAGGTGTGAGCTACGGCACCCAGCCTGGTTTTGTTTTAAATATAATGTAGGATGAAGAAAAATCAAGCCTTTGGTGGTCCCTGTCTCTCCAAAGGTTGAGTGGAGAAGCGTATGGTGAGAGGCCCTTGGTGGCCATGGACATCAGGCCACACAAGCCACAGAGGGCTTGTGGAGATTCTGATGGCTCAGAACAGACTAGGAACAAACATGGGCATGGTCAAGGCTCAATCGCTGAGCACTAGGTAACTCTGCAGGAAGTTAAAACTTTCACAAAGACCATCTATGTGGTTGACTGGGACATACAGCCAGAGCTGCTTCTGGAAAATGGATTTCATCCACTGTCCATTTTAGTCTAATCCCTAATGAAACAGAATGAACTTCAGTCTCTTGAAATCTGATTCTTCCACCTATGAAAAAAGCAATGAGAAAGGTGGCTTTTCATTTTAAAAGAGAGACTTTGAGCTGAGTCTAACTCAGGAGAACTGCTCAAATTGTACCCTCTCTTCCCAACCCAGAGATCAGGCCAGATGAGATCAGAAATGCTGGTAAAACATTTATTTCAAAAATTAATTTGGTGCTCAGATGATAAATACAAATTAAGAACCAGTATCTTTCTTAGGCTCTAAAAACCAGAAATAAGACACAATTTCATACATGCAGACTTTTGAAACATGGAGTAATGTTTAAAATAACAGCTAAAAGAAAAGCTCTGAATGTTACTCTTTATTCTGGTAGGTATGATTTACCCAGTATTGTTTATGTGCCTTGATTTAGTATTAGTGAGTATCTCCTGTATGCAAGGCACTCAGAGCCATGATTCCTAGTTTCTAATATCCAATTTCTAGGCCTCTCATGCAGATGCCAATAAAGGCTCTGTGTGCAGCCCTGTGCTTATGGCCTGTGTATCTATTAGCTCTTCCCCTTGGGCTAATAGCACTCCTTGTCTAGAGCTTGGCTTTTCCCCTCTGAGAAGTTACTTGCTGTGATGTAGAAGCTATGCCAAAGCACAGTAACTCATTCAGCACTTAGCAGTAAGTTGGCAGCAAATCAGAGCTGAATCTTTCATCAGGGGGCTTTAGGTTTTGAGGGGAGGGACATCTCATTGTCCTTAGGGAATGATAATGCCATGAGGGATTTCCTCTAGGAGAAAAAGGAATATTTCTGATACATCATCAACTGTCACTGCAGTATGTGTTTCTCAAGATTGAGTCAATTTAGGGGAGGCAGCAATATTGTCAGCCCAGGCCAGGGAACACGTGTCTTCTCTGCCAGACCTCAATGTGTCTAGAGAAGGTGAATTCACATAACTTAATGGCTGAGTTTGGTTCATTAACAAAATTTCTTTCCAGCAAGTGAAGTTAATGCAGAAATAGAGAACTAATGTATGGTAATGCTTTACTCAGCAGTTTAAAAGATGCTTTTAAAAATTATTCACTAGAAGATTTCCAGAAGAAAAGAATCATTAAGTAGCTAAGAACTCTATCCTTGATGGCTAGCACACTATTTGGCTCACTGATGGTCTTTAATAGAGTTTTAGTACAAGAATTACAGAAGGAGCAACTGCATGTTGGCACATCCAAACCTGCTTCGGGACAGCCCAGTGCCTCACCATCCTGGCTCTGGAGAGGAGGAGCCTGCAGGGAGCTTACAACCTGGCAGGCTAAAGCTCACCATAGAACTTGCTGGTTGTCTTGTGGCAGGAGGCACAGTTGGGGTCCTTCAACAACTCTATCTGGTTAGCTGACCACGGTAATGTCTGGTGAACCTTATTCTCTGTCTAGTGCAGGTACATTAGACGTCACACTGATAATCTCAGCCAAGATCTATGCTAAGTTAGTCTGGGCTCATCTTCATCTTCTGTCTTAAAGGAGACCCAGGTTCACTTCCTGCTCCTGGAATGTGAGTGTATCCTTGTCATAATCACATACACTTCACATGTCTAACTATACTCTTAACATTCACTGATTTCTTTTACATTTTCTAGTAGGTATTTCATAATTTCCTCCAGAAGAGCCTATTCTACAATGTAATTCAATTAAAATCAAGTACATGTAGACTTTTTTTTCATCTGCAAAGATCCCGCCTACCAAAATAAACCATATGGTGCCACTGGGCATCTCGTGCAAACATGAGACTCTGTGTAGATCACTGTGTTCCCTGAGTCTTGGAAAATGTATGGTTAAACCTATGGAATGATTCATCAACTGTGTTTACTTGAGCCTGTAACATGGCGAGCTGAGAGATGGTTTGTAAGACAAGGGTTCTCACTTTCTTCATTTCTAGTAGCAGTCTTCAAAATTAAACATTTACCTACTAAGTCTAGTACACTGACTGCCTCCATGTACGGGCAGTGGGGGCTTGTTCCTCAGGCCAATTTACATTTTGGACAGGTCATCCTTTAGGGAGTCAGCAATCATGTTTGCCACTTCCTGGTTAAAATGGGTGATGAAAGCATGAGGTATGTTTTTCTCACAGAGTCGAATGTCTCCTTCTGGAAAATCCTTCTTAATGTCTTCATAGTATTCTTTTGGACACCAGGGATCTATAGTACCATAATAAAATGTAAGCTGAAAGACAAGACAAAAACATTTTATTAGAAAACACATTCCTTTCCTGACACAGATATGACACCAGCAGCCGGCAGTGCTCTGAGGACAGCACCTATGCCTGGCCCTGGGAGCTAGTCCCTAAGCGCTCTCCAGAGTGTGGCTCTCTCAAGGTAGCAAGGCTTCGCAATGTACAGGGGTGCACTTAGAAGAATTTGGTGGGAAGATACCCATGCTGGGAGACTCTTGTGTGATAGATCCCTCATAATTCACTGAAAGGACTTACCAGGAAAGTTTTGTGTACTGAGGTTGGGATGGACACTGGAATGAAGGCCGGTGAGGATGACGAAGAGAGTTATTGAGACACAGTCACCAAATGACTAATGACCAGTTAATAAACTTAGTTGTTTCCAAATAGCCACATGGTAGTCATATGGGATATATTTGTTGAATGAATACAAACATGGATCAGATAGACTCAGGCTTTCCAATGTAGCTGATGAAATGTGATCAGAATCCTAAGAAAAGGTTCTATGCAGCCTGTATGTTGATTCAGTGGCGAAGTGCAATAATCATACTTTAGTTGACAGCAAGCAGCTGAATGGAGACAGAGCCTCCTCTGTGGCATTACTAAGACCCTGAATGGATATCTACCTAAACCTGCATGTGATATGTGTGTATACATTGCTCTAGGCTGCTGTGTTTCACTGAAAAACTGCTATGTTCTAGTTCTGTTAGTTCTAAAAATAAAGGCGAAAAAGCAATATCTTATATTCCGAAGGATAGATAGTGGCAATTTCTACAAAAACCAAGAACTAAATCTTAAAGATCCTTTGACCTCTGTTATCACTGAAAGAAAGAGTTGTGCCCAGCTCCAGCTCCTAGCTGGCCAGCTGTAGTCACTTGCAGCTTCCCTAATATACCAAATGTGCTCCCTCACTCACTGAATTGCTTACTCATTCCTTGGATCAGCAAATACACATGGAACACCCACTTTGTATTAGGAACCTGGAACATAGAGATAAGACAGTCTTGGGGGAGGGGAGAAGGGGACCCCATGTACACAAAACAATTTGAGAGCTCAGGTGAGGCGCAGCTGGTCAGAAGTGGTGGGCAGGAAAGATTCCCCAGAGTTGATGCCAGAGTTGAGTCTTCAAGCTGGGGAAGCACACTGTGGGGAGAAGATCAAGCAAACCAAAGCCTGAAAGAGCATGGCATGTGTGGGGAACTAGAATTCCACATGGCTGGAATATAGGGTGGTGGGAGATAACACTGGAGGGGCGGAGAGGGATGAGGTCATGGACAGCATTTTCTATGCATGCCAAGGAGGTTGCACTTTATCCTGAAGTCCACAAGCAAAAAAAGACTGCACAATGAGGTGACATGCTCAGGTCCCTATGTCAGGAAAACCGCTCTGGCCACAACAGGAAGAGGGATTGGAGGGGATCAAGTGGTGGGGGAGGAGGGTGCGGGGAAACAGGCGTTATTGCTTACTGGATAGTTTTAGTGTATCAATTATTAAATCCATGACCTGAATATGGGACAGATGAGACTGATCTTACAAAAACAATGGCCTTTATTACAATAGCATGATGTCTTAACCAATATTTAAAGACAGAGTTCGTTAAAAACACTTTATAGAGGAAAAAATTTACTCCAGAGAGTAAATTATGAACAAGTAAACCTCAAGTAGCAGACTTACTGTGAATTGCTTCATGGAGGTTTCCTTTTTTTAAAATTATATTTCAAATTCTGGGGTACATGTGCAGAGCGTGCAGGTTTGTGGCATAGGTATACATGTGCCATGGTGGTTTGCTGTACCCATCAACCCGTCATCTTCATTAGGTATTTCTCCTAATGGTATCCCTCCCCTAGCCCCCTACCCCTCGACAGGCCCTGGTATGTGATGTTCCCCTCCCTGTGTCCATGTGTTCTTATTGTTCAACTCCCACTTATGAGTGAGAACATGCCATGTTTGGTTTTCTGTTCCTGTGTTAGTTTGCTGAAAATGATGGTTTCCAGCTTCATCCATGTCCCTGCAAAGGCCATGAACTCATTCTTTTTTATGACTGCACAGTATTCCAGCTTCATGGAGGTTTTCTTGGTTGTTACCTGGGGTTCCAGTTTTGCACGCTGCAGAGGGCCTGCAACTTACAGATTTATCACTTAATTCATTCTTCACATTCTCCTACTTTTCCTTACTGCAACCATTTCCGGGCATTCCAAAGCCCCTAAAGCCAAAATTCATTTTGCCATGGTTCTTAGCAGAGTAAGAACTTCTTTTGTTTCCTGGAGAGTGTGAGAGCCTAGCAGTTGCCTGGTTCTTCCTCCTGGTCTCAGCTCTTTCTATAGCTCTAAAATGCTGCAACCTCACAAACACTGGGAGACTATCCTGTCCAGTAGTAGAAAAACAAGTTTCTCAGGATCTCTCAGCAACTACCCTACTATAGCTTTGCCTTGAAATACTATCAAGAGTACAAACTATTTGCAGGTATCAATTATCTACCAATAGTGCTGATAACATTAGGCTCTCTCTAAGCTACTCCCTACACTTACCACCAGCAATCTTTTCTATTGTATTCAGGAAATAGGATAAGGAACAGTCGCTATGCAGTTAACTCAGCACTTCCTCAGAACAGGGAACACTGCTGAGAAATCTGGAAAGTCAGACTTGGGTTCATGCCCATCAGGTCTGTTCCTCTGCTCCAGGGCATGCTCTCGCCTCAAAATCTCTGGACCTTGAGGCAGCTACTCTAGGACCCTCACTCCAGTACAAGCTACAGTGTGAAGTCCTATGATAATGGCAGTCAGCTTAAAGGAAAGCCAGATAGAAAAGACCTCATCTAATACAGTCTCCTCGACAAGAAGAGCGTCACTGTACACACCACTGTTGCTTTCTGCCTGACATTTCAGACTGTTTCCATGAAGAACGTACCATTTACTTTTCTGTGATGCAATTACAACTTGAAATGCTTCCAATGAGAAGTCCAGCTTGATGAGCCCTCAGCACTGAGCATCCCTGTGCATGCAGTTAAAGCAGTGATTTGAGCAGGGGTGATCAACATGGATTAAGGGACCTGACACCCACCTTGGGGTATCAAGAGACAAATATGTCCAAGTAATTATGGGGCACATGTCCAAGGCATGTGCTGGGAACCTCAACAAAGAGTGGTGTCAGTGTTCAAGACAGCAGAACAGTGAGGAGTCTAGACCTCCCGTATGCTTATCTGATTTTATTTCTCAATTCTCTACAATTGTTAACCGTTTGAAGTGGGCCCCATTCGGTTAAACGCCCAACTGATGATGGTGGGCTCACATTTTTTAAAATTTTGTTTTCTTTTACTAGTTCTTTTTCAGGCTATATTCTCTAAAGGGCTTCCTATGAAAGTCTTGGCTTACAAGTAAAACACGTGGTTATCTAATGCCTTTACGTACACTGGCTTGAGATACTTCCTTTTCCCTATAAATTATAAATCACAGGCAATAGATCTGACCAGAGGACTCTGCACCTGCAGCCCTGGACAGGAAAATGAGAAAGTATGGAGTGTGTGGTGGCACTGGCGGGGGATGGGGGAGGAGGGGTGAAGTAGAAAGAAAGAGAAACAACTGGACACCAAAAACATAGTGGTTAACAGTGCATACTCTTATTTAATGGTATGTAAAAATGAATCGCAATGCAACATGATGAACCGATGGGCTGAGAGTAATGGCCAGGCTCTGTGCTAAGTAAGCACTTTATATGTATTATCTTGTTGTATCCTCCCAACAATACTCTAAGGAAAGTACTGTATCCATATTTTACAGAAAAGGAAACTGAGGCTTAGCAAGATTAACCTGCTTATTTCAAGCAATTCTGCATTGAAGAGCTGGGCTACAAATCCACAGACAACATTCCTAACCTGTACCTTTTGCTACTATTTACAATTCCAGTAAATAGACCCATGTTATAAAAACACAAAACCTGACAACTGACAGGTCTTAAACTGGATATGAAAACTAACAGAGTGTGAGAGTTGTCAACAGGAGCTAACCCAGCCATCTTTATTTTTATTTACTTATTTATTTTGAGGCAAAGTCTTACTCTGGGCCCAGCCTAGAGTGCAGTGGTGTGATCTCAGCTCACTGGAGCCTTGATCTCCTGAGCGCAAGTGACCCTCACACCTCAGCTTCCAGGGTAGCTGGAACCACAAGTGCATGCCACCATGCTCAGCTAATTTTTAAATTTTTTTTGTAAAGACGAGATCTCCCTATGCTTCCCAGGCTGGTCTCCAACTCCTGGGCTCAAGTGATCCACCTACCTCAGCCTCACAAAGTACTTAAATTACAGGCATGAGCCACAGCACCCAGCCTTCCCAACTAACTACCTTTATTTAAAGCCTTCTCACAGTCTATGTAGCTCTTCTGAGGTACTGTGTGTCATGGGGGTGATAACCGCTGTGAAAGTACTGGTATTGTTAACAAAGAATCACAGGCAATCAGCAGGATGTTTACATTCAAAGGTTTAGAAGAAAATAAATTATTTCCTGTAGTGTATTTCTCCTTAGCACTTGTTTTGGTACTCATGAGAGTTGATAAAAAGTATACATCATTGTGATAGAAACTTTTCTGTTTCCAAATTGTCATGTTAAGTAACCCATTGTTTTCTATTAAGCACAAAATGTAACTTTTTCAGTTCTAAATTTTGATTCCCCAGAACCACGCTTTAGCTTTTCCTCCTGTGTTTTCTGCAGGAAAGTGGATTTATGGTTACTATGGTCTCTTTGCTCATAGATGAACTTCCCTTTAACTCTTTAGTGTGTGCCTAAGGAGACACGTCCCTCCTAAAATATCCCTGCAGGTTGCTACAGCTTGTCCCCATGTTTGTCCTTTCTCCTCCGTGCTTTCTCTTTCTTCCACTTTTTGGGGGTCTACAAGTGGGTACTTTTGGACAGTGAATTACTTAAGCTGATAGATTAAAATGAGTTGCACCAAAAATGACTCTGAATCTATCCCATATCTGGTACTGGGCTAAGTGGCTGACATTCAGAAGTGTGTAAGACGGTCTCTGCCCTGGAGCAGCTCACAGACTGGGTGAGAGAACAGGCCTGTATAAACTGGCTCTCAAACACAACAGGCAGACAGAGGTATGGACAAAGCCCTACGGGACCCCAAAGCATGAAAACCCAAATTCTGCCCTGAGGGAGTGAACGTGAACAAAGCTTTGTTTTAGTATAATGTGGAGTTGTGAGCTTTTATGCATTACTAATAGCGGACTTATAGTACGAACAAAGAAATATTAGAAAGCATCTTATGACTTAGCTAATAACTAACAAAACTCACTTTCAGTGACATAGCAACATCTTAAAATAATAAAAATTTTAAAAGCCACAAATAAAAATATCTATCTGAATTATTTCTGTCTATTCAATAGGACAGTAGGACTACAGGCATTACAGGAATAAAAGGGCTAATAAAATGAAAGTTTTACATATATATTTGCATATATATTTGTTTTGCATATATATTTATATATAGAAAAATATATATATAGTTGTTGTTAACCTTATGGATAAACTGAATTTTAGAAGCTCTTTAAGTCATAATTCATCACAAAGTCTAGTTTGGTACAAATGAGATCTCATCAATACAACTTGAAATGTTTCCAATGAGAAATTCCGTTTGATGAGCCCTTGGCACAGACTACTTCGGGTAGTCAATTTGTGGGCTGCCTGTTTTGTAATACAGTGCAGGCCTGAGCAGGGTGGTAAATGGCATTTCTGGGGGTGTCACGTTGAGAGTGAAAGGGCTTCTCATAATGTCTTTATATCACAGTGTGGTAAAGTAATTTTATTATATTATTCTAAAGTAATTTATGAAAATACTCAAGCTCCTTATGCAGCCAGAAGAGCGTAGTGCAGTGAGTGCAGTGTTAAGACTGTACGGGTCACTGAGCCATATCCACCTGGACTGGAATCTTGGTTCTGCCATTTATTGGTGCTGTGACCCTGGACCAGTTACTTAGCCTCCCTGTGCCTGTTTACTCATCTGTAAAGTAAGACAGAACTAGTTACCAGTGGGCTAGTTCTGAGGACTGGAAAACAAAGTATATCAAGTGCTTTACACATAGTGGGAACTCTTAAAGGCTGCTGCTTTACAGGTGAGGACAAAGGGAGCTCCTCGACACAGACTGGGCAATAGTGGGGTGGGCTGGCATGGGAGCTGTGCCCTGGTCAAGGAAAAAGAATCCACATGACCTTAAATCAGCCTTCGAGAAAAGATATTCTATTCTGATAAGTTGCTTTTGACATAGTCAGGCTCAGAAAATACATGAGTATTAAACATTTTTTACAATCTAAAGCAAAGTTGTTTTACCATATACTTACCCATTTTCTAAAAAATGTATATGTCGTATTCCCCAGACATGATTGCAGAGAAAGACAGATGGGGTCGAAGGTAAGTCACCAACCAAATAAACAGTGAAGCACATCCCTGTTGGCAAGCCACCACTAACAGTCAGCTCCTGGAGTGGATTCTCTGCTTCTACTTTTATAATAAAACCTACTTTTCCTCATAAAGGAGACCTAGAGCCTAAGCTATAGTGCCCTTTGGCTATCCTTGGTTGAGCATCTTCCAAATGAAGGAAGACACATTCTGGGAGTTACTTTTCTTCCTGGTGGGCTCACAGGGTGAGCCTGTGGGTTCCTGCAGCAGTGAAGGTAATGCCCACTGCTTTTCTGAGCAATGCAAGGCTTTCTGTTAGCACTTCATAAACAGCTGTAGCTCCCTGGCAGCTTACACTGCACGGCAGGGCAACCAGGAAGCCAGCACCAGAGACAGTGACCAAAGAGGAGTGACGCAGATGCTCAGAGAGATCTATCTTCTCGCCTTTCTTCCAGAGGTCTAAGAAAAACATGTCATTCCTGCTTTCTCCAGGTTTTCTTTCCTTCTTTGAAATAATTCCCACTAGAACGGGTTTTTTGTTTGTTTCATTGTTTGTGAAAAAAGCAAAAGGTCAGATATAAAGCAGTCGGTTGCATACCAAGGGATCAAATTAGTACCTACACATATAGGCCCCCTACTTCTCAGCTAGGGCCCCCTACCAGCCTTTATCTTCTGTTTTCATCCCCTTGCAGCTTTCCCGGGCTCAGGATATAAACTATTAGGTCCTCCAATGCATGCCCATTTCTGGGGAGAGTCCAGATAGTCTGGATGACAGCAGCAGGTTTCTACCTCTCCCCTCCCTTCAGAGTCAAAGACATGTAAGCCCCAATCTTGCAATGTTAAAGGAAACCAATTCTGTGATATAAGCATCTCCTTTCAGTTACTTAAAAATCTTATCCCTGTTGGGAACACAGGCAGTTGCAAAGTGTCAACATTTCACTGCAGTCTTTCTGAGCCCCTGTTTTTAGGAACTTGCAGAACTGCTAAAGAAAGGGAGATGGTTTAGGGACTTCATTTTTTCCAGTTACCTTGTTTCCTCTCTTCCGTTTATTCCTAACTGGCTCAATTACCATTCGTGAGAAAATGAGAACGGAAATCTCCAAAGATTTTTAAAAAGTGGCTGAGGATGGAGGTGAAAACACAAATGCTTCCGGCCCACGAACCCTGCTTCTCTCTGAGGGGAGCAGCAGGAATAGGAGCGCCAAAGGAGGAGTAGGTCCCATGGGGCACTGTGTGGCTCACTCTCCAATAGCTGGAACAACCATCTGTGTATACAGTGGTGTGCAGAGCAGCACTCTCCTTTCTGTGTGGCTAAGATGTAAAGGGCCAGGATCCTCTCCCTCCCACATACAAGCCACGAGGCCATTGAGTGACTGGCTTGTCTCTTTCTCATGTGAGACTGCAGTGAGACGCTAACCCAGGGCCTCTGCTTTCCTCTGGCGAGGCCCTCTGGCAAAGTAAGAGGCCCTGGGCGCCAGTCTCCTCCTGTGTTTCTGTCTTTCCCTGGATCTGTGCCCCAAGAAGGGGGCAGATATACTGGAATGGTTTTACTCAACTAACTGAGAGAAAGGCCAAGTCCAGTTCATCAGACTTCTCTGGACTAGAATAATGGGCCCAAGTCTTGGTAAAAATCAAGTACTATTGTGTTTTCCCTCATTATGGTTCCTATACAACAGCTCCTTGAGGCATCTTATGCAGAGTGGTGGCTGTTATTTAGAATGGCATTGGGCATTCTGGGGTCTCTTGGCCACATACTCAGCATCACTAACACCTTTCCTTAACACAATGAAAATATCTGAAAAGGGGATGTGAGAGGAGGAACAGTTAGGCAAATAATCTTTTTAAAGTACTCAGAAGCATAACTAGGCTATAATTAACTTTGTAATAGTAATAAAAACATTTATTTAATGCTTAGTACATTCCAGATACTCTTTCTTTTTTTTTTTTTTTTGAGATGGAGTCTCGCTCTGTCGCCCACGCAGTGGCATGATCTCGGCTCACTGCAACCTCTGCCTCCCAGGTTCAAGCAATTCTTCTGCCTCAGCCTCCCAAGTAGCTGGGACTACAAGCATGCACCACCATGCTCGGCTAATATTTGTATTTTTAGTAGAGATGGGGTTTCACCATGTTGGCCAGGCTGGTCTTGAACTCCTGACCTCATGATCCACCCACCTCGGCCTCCCAAAGTGCTGGGATTACAGGTGTGAGCCACTGTGCCCAGCATGGATACTCTTATAAGGTCTGAATTACAAGGTCTGAATTATAGCATATTTTTGGAATAACTGTATGAGGCTAGATACTATTATTAAACCATTGTATTGATGAACAAAGGAGGCACAGTGAGGTCCAGTAACTTACGCAGGGTCATGAGCAAGGGTGGATTTGGTGTTTGAAGCTCGGCTGAGACTCTGGGAGCCCGGCTCTCCAGCACGTTTGCCTTCCCTCAGTCACCAGGCTCCACTGGAGAACCGCAGGGTGTGTTAACAGAATTGCCCAAATAAAGCTTTCAAGGTCAAAATACTGAGATAAAAACAAACCTATCTATTTTCAGGATGATTAGGACATTCTGGACAGGCTTCAAATTAAACAGGCAGAACTAACACAATCCGTTTCAGAACACCGAGGCTTGGCGGAAAGGCAGTCCTGGTGAGCCGGTCCAGGGAGCACTTCCTATGCTGCACCCGGCAGGACGTGTACATGTCAGAAGGATTTGCATGCCCCAGTCTGCAAACAACTACACAAGGTTTGCTCCCAAAGGCAACATACATCTCTGGGCTAAGGCAGGCTACGAAGAATGGGGAGAGAGCAATAGCAGAGGAGTTCCTGTTCTTGAGGACACTTGCCCCTTTCCCAAGCCACACTGTAGGCCTAGCCTGGCCTTCTGGGGATAGGGGCAGCACCACCTTGCAGGCAGCCCCTCCACCACTGCCTAACGTCATCTGAAAGCTGCACTCCATGTGTTCTCTTTGGAACAATTTCAGATTCCTACTTACTGATAGTGATGCTCAGATTCAGTCTGGCAGTAGCACACAACAGCTGTTTCCATAAGCCTGGGCCAAACGTGGTCATGGCAGTTTAGAATTTCCCCCCTAAGTGAGTTTGAATTGAAAACTTCAAGTTTATAAACCAAACATGAGTTCACTTTTCAATGAATGAGACATGCATCCCTTATGGCTTAGAACAGTGACAGAACAAGGCAGTGCTGACCTCTTACTTGCCTCCAACACACCAGGTGCCTCATAAAACAGAGAATACTCCAGAGGCTTCCAGACAAACTGGGACTGGGGTGGCGAAAACGCACAGTTGATTCTCTTCCTTTGGTTTATTTCATCCTGGTTCTCATTCCCACCCTTGTTACCTCCCCTCCCATCCTATTCATTCATTGGCTCCTTGTCTTCCTCCCAACCCTTAAGCTGGGTTCCCCAACGATCAATCATTAGAAGTCCTCTCTCCTTATTCTGTATACTTCTTTAGGCTGCTATTACCCATGTTCCTGGCTTTAACTACAGCCTCATCACTCCCCAATCAAAAGTCAGCCCCAAATACCTTTCTAAGCTTTCTAAGCTTTATACCCATACATCCAGGGCCTGCCAGACACAGATCCACTTGCATGTCCCACTGGCATCTCAAATACAAGTACTAAAATGAACCACTTGTTAAGCCATCTCCCATAACTTGCTGCTGCTTCTCCTCCCATATTCCCTATCTTATTACCAAGTCCAGATACAGAGAAATAATCTTAGATTCCTCCTCTCCATTCCCCGATATCCTGTGAGTACTCAATACCTTTGATTCTATCTCCTAAATCTTTCCATTCTCAATCCCAATGCCTTAGTTCTTATAAAAGCCTTGTAAACAGGCTCCCCAACTCATATTTCATCCTTTTCCAGTATTATACCACACATTTTCCCTCAAAATAATCCCTCTCATTTGTTAGTCTCACTAGGGCTAACTGATATGAACTAGTGCCCCTGAACTGGCTGTTCATAGCTGGCATACATTCTGATTGGTCAATGCCTATATCACATGGTTGTCAAATGTTTTGACTGTCCCCCTGTTACCCCCACACTTAGATCCTTCTATAGCTCCCCAAAACAGTCTCTTTAGTGTGGCATATCATGACTTCTTGTTCTCAGGCCAGTGCCTAAGCCACAACATCATGCTACCTAACCCTTTCTAGTTTCTCTAATGCAGGGCTTCTTTGCTTGCGGTGTACAGGTGCAGGGGTTTGCAGGAGGGGTTATGTGAACTTGGGAAACATTTACACGTTTAGTTTTGTTAATCTCTAACCAAAATTTAGTATTTCTTTCAATTATGAATACAGGCAACAAGCCATAATATTAGTAATGCCTATATTTTGTCATCTATAAAAATGGTAAGTATTTTCAAATCACACTAACTTGCTCAAGGTAACTAAAAAATTATTTATACTCATCATTACAAATTTAAAAAAAGTAATTCTGACTGCTATTATATCTCATTATCCAACAACTTCTTTCTTTTGTAATCTTGTATATTTTATGCACTTAAGAACATCATTGTGAGTAGAATCCAAAAACTTTATGAGAGAGTGAAAGAGATGCATGGCACAAAAAAGATTTAGAATCCACACTCTAATTAATGGCTTCCCCAACCATCCATCTCTCTAGCACATATTTATTGACTGTTTACCAGGTATGAATTATGCTAGGCCCTAGGGGATGTAAAGATGAAGAAGACACAGTTCCTTACCTCAAAGTGGGGAAAGGTGAAGGCTGATCGTTTAAAAACTGTGTGATAAATGCAATGTAACTTTACATAGGAAGTGACATCTAACCAAAACCAAGGACCGGGAAGGCCTCTTGGGGATGACACTGGACAAGCAGGATTTAGTTAAATGACAAAATAACCTATAGGCTGGGCTCAGTGGCTCATGTCCGTAATCCCAGCACCTTGGGAGCCCGAGGTGGGTGAATCACAAGGTCAGGAGTTTGAGACCAGCCTGAACAACATGGTGAAACCCTCTCTCTAGTAAAAATACAAAAAATTAGCTGGGTGTGGTGGCGGGCACCTGCAATCCCAGCTACTCGGGAGGCTGAGGCAAAAGAATTGCTTGAACCTGGTAAGTGGAGGTTGCAGTGAGCTGAGATCATGCCACTGTACTCTAGTCCGGGTGACAGTGCGAGACTCTGTCTCAAAAAAACAAAAAAAGGAAAAAGAAATAACCTATGATGCCATAAACCATGGTATACTCCTTTGGAAACAACTATGAGTCTGTTATATTTGCTCCAGGAAAGAAAAATTATTTTAATAAAATAAATAACTTTATGACCAATACTGTGTATAAAGTCACTGGACCTCAGAAGGAGGATAATCAGCCCAACAGATCTTTTAGAGCTAAAAATGCCCATTTTCCTCAAGCATATAAAAAGCTCTCTTCTTGTGTCAAATGGAAATCCAGTGGTAGAAAATTTGGATTTAGAACCAAAGCCTGCAGATTATGGTATGATAGTTCTCTTGGGGAGGAGAAAGAAGTAGAAAACTGTCTGCATGATACAGTAGAAAGCTTATTCTTAGACTAACTTTCCTATGACATTCTGGCTGGATGGCACAAAGATGTACTTTTCAGAACTATTTTTAGTTGAATACTGAGATATAGGAAATGATTTTTCAACAAATGTGTGGCTCGACGACTATTCACACTGGACAGTCCTGGATAGTTCTGCAGTTTCTGAATGCCTTTGTTTGGGTGGAAATGGGAACTAATATCCTTGATTAAGACACCTAAATAGGAATATTTCTAATCCTGGACATTGGTTTTAGTTTGACTAGTTATTGGGGGTGTTTGGAAGGTAGGAGGCAATGCCCATTATCTTCCTAGAACTATGTGCACTTTTAAGTTTCCTTATTTTCTCAAGCAGATTGGGACATATGTTGATTCAACTTCTACCAATATTAAATTACAGCATGTTTCCTCTTTTTATTACAGAAACAAAAAGTTGCAATAAACTTCCTGTCTCTCTGTACCTAGTTTCACTTAGGAGCTGTAATTGTATTATTCTAGCGGAGGGCTTGAATTTTGCTGGTGGAAAGGATAATGAATTAACTGCAAGGTAGTTTTGCGTGATTAAATGAAACAATGCTTTGTTTCCCCATATTCTACAAGTACATTTAACGCTATCTCAAAAACAAAACTATTGCCTGGAGTTGAAAAAGTTTAGTCCTATGACTGTGTGTTAATACTAACCTTGAAATGTCTACCATCTACCATTATACCCCCATATCTACCCCATAAAATTTCAGTAAACTTACAGTCCTGACATAATTACCACGAACAGTCCTCTATCTGGGAATGATTACACTTGCATATGGATTTCACTTAGGACAGGAATAAGTTAGCACCTTTCTTTGACCTTTTTCTGAGCACAACACACAAGCTGAATCCAGAAATGATGAGTATTTTATAGCAGCTGGCTTCCACAGGTGGTAAGGCAGGCTCTGACCCATGATGGGTCTAGTCGTTCAGCAAGTGTGAATTTTGGAAGTGAGCATCTGCCAGTCTTATTATTAACTGAGAGTTGAGCTATTTTTATGAACTCCCAACCTGGAAGAACTTAAATGCATTTTTGAAACAGATTCACTTATAGTTTAAATGAAAAATAAAATACTGTTTTTCTTGTATTTTCACATCGCTCAATGACTGGAAGTAGCTGAAAGCCCCGGAGAGAGGGCCCCCCTGAAGCCCCAGCACACTCCCTTCGGCTAGTGAGAGCTTCCTTCTGGTTTCCAAATTTCAATCTCTAGCCAGTTGCTATTTTAGAAATATGATGACTACTATGGCCATGAGACAAAAACACATTGGCATTTTCAAAAGTCCTCTACGGGTGAATATTTTAAATATTCTAAAAAAAAATTTTAAGAACATATACATTTCTTGTTTTAAGATAATTGTATTGGGAGGTTATGGAATTAAGAATTAACAAGGTAGAAAAGTTTAAGTCAAATGTATCAAGGTTTATAAAGACATTCTAAGTCCAGTGGGTTGTCTCGTATTTCAGTTGTGGATTGCTCCTGAGTCCTGTGAGAGTTTGCCACTCAGCAGGGATCATTTCAGCAGGTGTCATAGTTCAGCACCAATTGTAAAGTTCAAGGTTAGTGCTGTCCAACAGAAGTCTAAAGAAAGGTACATATGCAATTTTAGAATTTCCTAGTTACAATGTTTAAAAAAGTATAAAGGAATGGGTGAAATTATTTTTAATAATATGTTTTACTTAATCCACTATATCTAAGGTAGTATCATTTCAGCAGGTAATCAATATAAAATTAATGAAATATTTTGCTTTTGGGGGAACTAAACTTTTGAAATCCAATGTGTGTTTTACACTTATGGCACATCTCAATTAAGGCTAGCCACAAATAACCACATGTGGCTAGTGGCTATAGTATTAGTACAGCTCTGTCCTACTCAGAATGGACAGCCAGACAAATGATGCCACAGGAGTACCACAGTCATTCAAATTCTAGGGTGACCTTAGACATATATACTAAACCCTAGTCTTATAGTTTCAGAGACTGGTGCTTCCAAATGTGTGTGTATTTGCAGAATAACTCCCAAATGTTGAATATTTCACAAAACTGATCTTAGGGTCAGAGCAGGACATTCCTACTCCAATACATTAGAGAATAAGAAAGGCTCACTAGTCATGAGGTCATATAACATATAATGTATTTTCTACTGTTTCATTTTATTCTAACATAATTCATTTATTCTATAAATATTATGGAGTTTTCTCAGTAGAAGGCCTAGAGAGGCTAAAATATATTGACAAAATAGAGAAGTATTGATTCTAAAATTAGTTCAACAAAAACAGGTGATAAAAAAATATTTAAGTTACTATGCAATCAGCTTTACTACTCTCTACGCAACCTTCAAGGATAATTTCAATTTTAACTGGAAGTAGAACTCTGTGTCATTCTACAAACCCTTAAAGTCTTACAGATTCTAACTAGTTCTAGTCCTTTGCCCTCATAAATATATCTGCCCATCTACTTCTTATCTATCCCCTTACAGCACTAAAGTGATTACCTTACATAAATGCTCCTTTATGGTTTCGTCATCTCTCTTCACCACCTCCATCATTTCTTGGCCCCCAAGGTAGGCGGCATTAGCTACATTTAAAAAATAAAAAGTCAAACATTTAGAATATATAGAACAAACACAAATTTCAAGTTAATTTTAGTAAATTCATGTTCCTCCTTTCTTTTGGCATGTGCTATCTGATGAGAGATACGGGTGAGGCCAACAGAGGAATGTGAGTCAGGCAACATGCACACAGTCTCTGGAAACAAGAGCATTTCATTTAAAAGAACCTTCTTCCAACCTCATCTAGCTTCTCCATAGCAAAAGTTTAACAGTTCCACAGCCCAATGTCAGATACCACAGCAGATGATGTGTGCAATTGTACCAGATCAATATGTGCTATTTCGATTTAAGGCTTAGAAGCACAAATTGTTACCAATAAATGATGTATGCCAAGAAAATGCAAACAGTTACTAACATGAAAATATCCTGGCTTTTTTTTTTTTTTTTTTTAAAGGAAACAAAAGGATTATTTATTTTTAAAAATACATTTAAAGATCTCTAGGAGTTTTCAATAAGGGTTAGTCCCATTATACTGGCTGCAAAATAAGCAAAGTGATGCTCACATGCTCACTTTCAAGATGTCAAATACCTAGGAAAGAGGAAGAAAGTCAGAGATAACATGAATGTATGTGGCTTTCTTGTACTGGTAAGAACATTTGCATTCAATGCTTTGTACCTTCAATTCCATTTTGACTGGGATTATTATTGTTATCTTGCTTTCTTTTTTTGCCAGCATCTCTCCTTCCCTTCATTTTCAATCTTTTGTCATTTTGTTTCAAGTATGTCTCTTGAAATCATGTAAGCGAACTTCTTTAAAAATGCAGTTTGAAAGTCTCTGTTTCTTAAATAGAGGGACTAAACATATTCACATATATTGAGATCAAAGCTATTTGGTCTGACTCCAGTCATCTTGCTTTATATATCCTATGCTTTCTTGTTATTTCTGACTCTTATCTTTAGCGTGAATGATGAATTTTCCTCCCCACCCAGGATTTAACAAATTTATTTTCATTAACAATCTGAAAGTATAAATTCCATTTTTATTCATCTAGTGGTAAGCCTTACCTAAGAACTGCAAACTTACTTTTTATTTTCTCTTGCTGTCCGGAATTACTCATCTAAACAAGGCATGACCTTAGCATACTTGCACTTTCCCCGTGCCTTCCTCCCATCCTGCCTCCATCCCTGTGGCTTCAACCATCTGTAATTTTAGTTCCAGATTATTATTATTTTTTTTTTAAACAGAGTTTCGCTCTTTATTGCCCGGGCTGGAGTGCAATGGCACGATCTTGGCTCACTGCAACCTCCACCTCCCGGGTTCAAGCAATTCTCCTACCTCAGCCTCCAGAGTAGCTGGGATTATAGGCATGTGCCACCACGCTCAGCTAATTTTGTATTTTTAGTAGAGACAGGGTTTTGCCATGTTGGTCAGGCTGGTCTTGAACTCCTGACCTCAGATGATCTGCCCGCCTTGGCCTCTCAAAGTGCTAGGATTACAGATGTGAGCCACCATGCCCAATCCCCAGATTATTAATTTTTACATTTTGCCTCTACTTTCCTTGTTTAAAGTTTTATCAAGGTAACACACACACATATATAGTTTCATATCAAATATCACAGAAATGGTTCTAGTGCAAAACCATAGTTTCCTTTTCCATCATTTCCCATTTCTAGACCCGTTTCCTAGAGGAAGCCTCTCTTAACTCTTTTAGCTGTCCTTCCACTAGTTATCTTCAAACATCTAAACACTTAACGATCATCTTGCCATTTCTTGATAACTTATTTGTTACCCTTGCTGAGTTGCTGTGAGAGATGAGGATTTAGCTCACTTTTACAGCCCTACCATTCCTTCCTGCCATCTTCTCAACATGTTTATATCTTATTTTGAATTATTCTATTCTTACTTAAATAATATACTTACACTTTTACTTCTAAATATTGTTCACTGCTGAGCCAACTGGTATCTAGAACGACACTTCCATTTTTACAAGTCTCTGTCTTCCAATATTTGTTTTTGTTACAGTTACCTTTTTTTCCCCCCTAACTCTACTCAATATTTTTCTGAGTCAATTATTCCTGGAGACCTCCTTTCCAGGACCCTTAGACCTTCTGCTCTAATCTGCACTACTGTCGACTTAGAATTTCCCTTCCCTGCCTTCTTGGGTTGCTCCCATTGTTTTCTAAGTCCCAGTTAATTAACTCATTCATTTGTTTGTTCATTCAAAGATGACTGAACACCTACTTACTTTATGCCAGGCATTATTTTAGGTGCCAGAGATGGAGCAACAAACAAGACAGAAAAGCTATTCTTGAGATACAGCTTTTGGGATGATAGATGATAGATGGTGAGAAAGTGCTATGGAGAAAAATAAAATCAGCTTAGGAGATAAGTCTGCGCAGTGACAGAGGTGGCCTATTTTATGTAAAGTTCACTGAAAAGACCTTCCTGATAAGGGCTTGTGTGAACAGAGAACTTGAATGAAATGAGAAAATGGACCCAGCAGACACTTGGGTTAGCAGCACTCTAGACAGAGAACAGGGTAGGAGATGCTCCCTTAAATATAGCCATGATGTAATCCTAAAAAGTAGCACTTTAATCATTCTTGTCTGTCTGTGATATTAGCATGAATACATATAGGAGTAAATATTCTGCATTTTCTTGGCCTAATCTCCTAAATCAGGACAGGATATTTAGTCGCAGTTATACACTAAGAAGCTGGACTTTATAAGTCCTGGTTCCAAAACCAGAGCTGTCTTTGTTTTACTGTATTTCGGGGAATTTATAAGGACCAACTAAATTAAAGCAACAGGGATTTGATTAATACTTATGGCTTATTCACTAAATTAATTATTCTATAACCTATTATCCTGCAGAATATATAATGTCAAATACATATTTAAAAATAATAGTAACTGACAAAAAGCAAACCATGAAATAGTACAGTATGATCCCACTATTGTAAAGATACATGTGTATGGTACAGATTTATTTGAAAAGATAAACAATAAAATAATAACACATTATCTCTGGTTCATGGAATCCCAGGTGATCTGCTTGTCCTTTCTTCCCTCTCACTTCCCTGCCTCCCTTTCAATAGGTTATAGTTTCTTTCTTTGTACATCATTTTGTCTCTCCTAGAATTATTTATTGCATTTGATTTTCTTTTTTCATGGGTAGACAATGAAAATTCTCTCCTTTCTTCAAAAATGCATCAGATTTTATTCCCAAATGTGCAAACACATCCAATAATTCATTTATTCTGTCCCTCCCCCCACAGAGCCTTCCATTGTTTTGATCCAATCTTGGACGGGTCGCTCTCCAGGCCTGCTGCATAGCTGTCATCCTTGGACTTCCCTTTGCCACTTCTCTGGACTGAATTCCCTGTTTTATGGATTCTGTTCATGACTTTCTCATTCTTGGTTTATTCCCTTACTTTACTGAAGCACATTTTCCAGTAACTAATAAAAAGATACACAGGAATTTTTATAAATGTTTACATGTCTAATTTTTGTTTCTTTTCCCACATGAATAGCATAGTTTGGCTCTATATAGAATTTTAAGCTGAAAGGGGCTTACCCTCCAATTCATTATCTTCCAGCATCCAAGGTTAATGATTTTAATTTTAGTTTCTTGGAATGTGACTACTTCCCTTTGCCCTGCCCCTATCCCATCTCCTTATCCTCAAACTCAGCTCCCTTAGCTCTGGAATCCTGAAGTTTCACAGGAATATGCCCTAATACAAGTCTTCTATTCGGTAATTAGACTGGAAATCCAGTGGGCCCACTCACTGTTTGGACTTAGCAACTTTCTTTCTGGAAATTTTTCTTTTATTATTTCTTTGATAATTTCTTCCCCTGTTTTCTCCATCCCCTCTTTCTGGAACTCCTACTAGTAGGATATTGGATCTCTCAGATTAATCCTCTAAGTCATTTTTCTTCAATAGCCCTTCTCTTTTTCAATTTGTATTACTTTCTAAGAGATTTCAACTTTCCCTTCTGTGTTGAATTCTCTATTGAATTTTTATTTTGGCTGTGAAAATTTCAATTTCCAAGAACATTTTCTTGTTCTCTTTCCTTTTTTACAGCATTCTGTTTTTTGTTTTACAGATGTTATATCATCTTTCTGAGATTACAGGGCTGTTTTATAAGAAAGATTTTTTTTCTTTTTCCTGTCATTTTATTATTCATTTCCTGACCTCCCCTTCCCGCAGTCTGTTTTTCTGGTTTGGTCTCTCTCTCATGTTGAGGAAATGTCTGATACACTTGCATTGTATAAAGCCATGTGCTCTAAAAGTTATGTCTGATGACCTCATCTGTATTTGTTAGCTGTGAACTCATGAAGAAAGGTTGTCATGCCAATTTGAAAAGTTTTCATTTAAGATACTTGTCAGAGGAAGGGCCATGTTTTCCTATTAGGATATTTGTTTTCTATTTTATTTTTGACAAACTGGGCTTCTATATCCCATTATTTCCCCTACAAATATAAGAGCTATAAAGTTCAGGAAAATAATTTCTTCATGCTTCCTCCTTTAGCCTTGACTTTTCAGGATTCTTTGTCCCTGGACATGAGATACCCTGTTTGCTTATGGGTAGAAGAATGTTTTTCCTTTTAGATGCAGTCAGAGTGACCTGCTTCTTTCCTGTTACAGCAGCCCCTGATAAACAGCCACACACTTACCAGCTTTCCTGTGTAATGTGGCTATTACTGAGTATCATATGAACAAGCTAGCCCCAGCTAAGATTCTAATTTCTTGACACAGTGTTTCAAAGACACTTTATTTGCAGTGTAGCCAAGATTGGTGGACAAGACTTATTTTCTCACACTCCCTGCAGACAGACCAGGTTTGAGTTTCTCTCTTGTTGCCATGAGGCTGAGTACTATGCCCCAAGGAGTGAAAGCACAAGTGCCTTCTTGTACATGACAGAAGAACCCCAAGCGGCAGGCCTCATTATGTGCAAGAATGACTCATGTGGTCCATGTTGCCTTAGTTGGATCTTTCTCATTGTAATTCAGAGCACCTGAAATTCAACACAGAACACTCTGATCATCAATAAAGCATTATTCTGTAATTGTAAAGAGTAGATTTACCTTTCCAGATTCCTTTACAGAGATTTCAGTTGTAAATTACGTTCATAATCAAGGTATCTCAATTTCTGTTTCTTTTCTATATATATTAATTATAATAGAAACACAAAATGTCCATAGAACAACACAATCCTACTTAGTCCTTCTATAAAAATGCCATTATATGGCCATACTGCCCAAGGTAATTTATAGATTCAATGCCATCCCCATTAAGCTACCAATGACTTTCTTCACAGAATTGGAAAAAACTACTTTAAAGCTCATATAGAACCAAAAAAGAGCCCGCATTCCCAAGACAATCCTAAGCAAAAAGAACAAAGCTGGAGGCATCACACTGACATCAAACTATACTACAAGGCTACAGTAACCAAAACAGCATGGTACTGGTACCAAAACAGAGATATAGACCAATGGAACAGAACAGAGTCCTCAGAAATAATACCACACATCTACAATCATCTGATTTTTTACAAACCTGACAAAAACAAGAAATGGGGAAAGGATTCCCTATTTAATGAGTGGTGCTGGGAAAACTGGCTAGCCATAAGTAGAAAGCTAAAACTGGATCCCTTCTTCACACCTTATACAAAAATTAATTCAAGATGGATTAGAGACTTAAATGTTAGACCTGAAACCATAAAAACCCTAGAAGAAAACCTAGGCAATACCATTCAGAACATAGGCATGGGCAAGGACTTCATGTCTAAAACAATAAAAGCAATGGCAACAAAAGTCAAAATTGACAAATGGGATCTAATTAAACTAAAGAGCTTCTGCACAGCAAAAGAAACTACCATCAGAGTGAACAGGCAACCTACAGAAGGGGAGAAAATTTTTGCAATCTACTCATCTGACAAAGGGCTCATATCCAGATCCTACAAAGAACTCAAACAAATTTACAAGAAAAAAACAACCCCATCAAAAAGTGCGCAAAGGATATGAACAGACACTTCTCAAAAGAAGACATTTATGCAGCCAACAGACACATGAAAAAATGCTCATCATCACTGGCCATCAGAGAAATGCAAATCAAAACCACAGTGAGATACCGTTTCACACCAGTTAGAATGGCGATCATTAAAAAGTCAGGAAACAACAGGTTCTGGAGAGGATGTGGAGAAATAGGAATACTTTGGTGGGACTGTAAACTAGTTTAACCACTGTGGAAGACAGTGTGGATATTCCTCAAGGATCTAGAACTAGAAATACCATTTGACCCAGCCATCCCATTACTGGGTATATACCCAAAGGATTACAAATCATGCTGCTATAAAGACACATGCACACGTATGTTTATTGCGGCACTATTCACAATAGCAAAGATAGCAAAGACTTGGAACAAACCCAAATGTCCATCAGTGATAGACTGGATTAAGAAAATGTGGCACATATACACCATGGAATACTATGCAGCCATGAAAAAGGATGAGTTCACATCCTTTGTAGGGACATGGATGCAGCTGGAAACCATCATTCTCAGCAAACCATCGCAAGAGCAGAAAACCAAACACCTCATGTTCTCACTCATAGGTGGGAATTGAACAATGAGAACACTTGGACACAGGAAGGGGAACATCACACACTGGGGCCTGTTGTGGCGTCGGGGGAGGGAGGAGGGATAGCATTAGGAGATATACCTAATGTAAATGATGAGTTAATGGGTGCAGCACACCAACATGGCACATGTATACATACGTAACAAACCTGCACGTTGTGCACATGTACCCTAAAACATAAAGTATAATAAAAAAAATGTCATTATAGACAGTCTAGAACTACAAAAGTTGCAGAAGTTCAACTCTAGACCACTTGTGTTGAATTTGTTACTTGTTTCACCATGGAAACAATACTGATGAGATGACAAGCTTGCCTGGGTTCTTTAAAGGGAGCTAGCTGAATGAATTTGGTATGCAGGAGTGTAAGATGCACAGGAATGATGTGGTGATGCCTGAGAATGAAATGGCAGGTTACCAGATCATGAAGGACTGTGAATGTCAGAATCATGAGTCTGCTGCAAATTTTTCCTCGGGCACTGGTGACCTACTGAGAGTTTTTGAGTAGGAAAATGAAAACTAATCTGTGATTCAGGATATAATTTTAGTAACAGATACCAAGATAACTACCAGCAGAGCAAGGCTAGAGGCAGATGACTAGTTAAAATACTATTATATTGTCTAGTGGGGAGAGAATGAGGTTTAAAGTGCTTATAGTACGAACAAGAATAAATTACCGAAGACATAATTTTTCTTACTATAAACATGTGCTCTGTATACAAAACACAGAAATTATATGAATAGAAGAAATGATTAGCAAGAGCTTAGTGAAAAATAATCAATATTGCTATTTTGATCACTTCTTTTAAATCTTTAAAATTTTATTGTTAAGTCTTAGTTTTCACATAGTTATACTGCATATGAAATTTAAAATTTTGCCTCTGAGCACATTCTAGAGTAGTGCTATGCAACCTAATTTTCTGTGATGGTGGAAATGTTCCTTGTGCTGTCCAACCAATACAACGGCCCTTGGACAGATGTGCCTCTTGAACACCTGAAATGTGGCCAGGACAATAAGGAACTGAAATTTCAATTTTATTTAATTCATTTACATTTAAATAGCCACATATGGCTAATGTCTGCCTTATTGAACAGTGAAGTTCTACAGCTACAAATAAGGTAGACCTTACAGAGCTAATGGATTAGATACTAGGAGAAAGTGAAGGAATGAAAAATGAATATTAATGACGGCTTAGGAGAAAAAAAAGTTTGGGGAACACCATGAGGAAAATACAGATTTTATGGAAAGAGAAATTCTCGTTTTCTTTATACTTCCCATTAGCCTTCTCTACAAAATCTGATCCCAACCTATGCTGAAGCTTGGCTCCATTTAAAGACTGCATGCTTTCCAGTGAATGTGAGCTACTTATCCTCTAAACACACATAAAATTTGCATCCTCAACCATTTGGTTCATGGCATTCTGTCTACTTGAAGTCTTCCCATCCATCCTTTGTCTTAGCTTAGATGCTCTGTCTTCTCTCTACCTTGCTCTACCACTCCAATCTGTTAATAAAGACTGCTGAATTATCAATATAGAAGCCAAACCTGTTTACTGTTATTGGTTCCCAAAAATCTCAACTGAATTTTAATTTCAAATGTAAATGATATTCCACAGTTCTACTTCTGAACAAGATGGAGTAAGAGGGACTGGATTTATCCTCCTACCTAAAATCCCGAAACAACTGAAAAAAAAAAAAGACAAAATACATGAAGAAAAAAGTTTTCAAGACACTGGGTATTGGGCAACAAAAAGACAGCAATCCCTGAGAAACGAATGAGAGGAATCTTATGACTGTCTCAGCTTATAATCTGAAAAGTTGTCAGTCTACAGTGCAAGAAGGAGAAGTACAAGCAGAGCTTGGTAATCTCCCTGAGTTGATAAGTGCATTAATCATATTTTATTTTCTTCATTTTATGATGCTTTGACATCTTGGAGGCCTTGCTTGTCGGGGAGAGGCTGCCCCTCCCATGACTAGCTAATTCTTAGAGATAGCAAATGATTCCCTGGTGAACATTTCTTTCATTTGCAAACAACCAATCCAAAGGCCATACCCACCAACCACCTCCTTTAGAAAACTCCCACACAACAAGCCAAATACTCTAAATCACTCTAAATCCTGCTGGAAATCATTTCAGGACCAGACACAAGACATCCAGGAACTACCCCTATAGCTCAAAGCCCACCAAAATTTTTCATACCAGCCAATCCTAACTAAACCTGCTCAGCTGCCTAACCTGCCTCATCCCTTCCTTTCCATGGTGACCACAATGAAGGCTGTGGGCCATGCTCTCCTCTGCTCCTTCTGCCTCCTTCCCCAACCGGGTGCTTCCCATGAGGCCCTGCCTAGTGTGGAATGCCCTCTCCTCTCAAGAACTGTAAGTAACTCTTCTTTAAAAGGCAGTTGTCTCCATGCTTGTCATGTTAACATACCTGATTAAAAGAATACATTTGTAATTAAGGAGATAGAGGTGATAGTTTGGGGAGGCTACTGCAGTGGTTTTTGGCAGGGCAGAGTTGTAGAAGGAGAAATCTGTAGTGAGTGAGAGAAAGCTCCAGAGATCTGCAGACGGGACTCCCTGAATTTCAGCTAGGTACTGATCAGCTCAATTGTATGAAAAACTTTGAGAAGCTGGGGGAAGGAATCATCTGAAAGAATTAGAGGGAATAATCCCTGAATGACAATAGTTACTGTCTCTACCAGTCCAACGCAGAACCTCATAACTAACAATGCATCAACTAGAGCAGCACCAGTACTGGGCCACACAGCAGGAGGTGAGCAGCAGGCAAGCAAGTGAGGCTTTATCTGTATTTACAGGCATTCCCCTTTGCTTACATTACTGCCTAAGCTCCGCCTCCTGTCAGATCACTGGCAGCATTAGATTCTCAGAGGAATGCGAACCATATTGTGAACTGCGCATGCAAGGGATCTAGGTTATGTGCTCCTGATGATAATCTAATGCCTGACCGTCTGTCACTGTCTCCCATCACCCTCAGATGGGATTGTCTAGCAGGAGGAAAAGAAGCTCTGGGCTCCCTCCCACTTTTCTACATTATGGTGAGTTGTATAATTACTTCATTATATATTAAAATTTAATAATAATGGAAATAAAGTACACAATAAATATAATGTGTTTGAATCATCCCCAAACCATACCCCCAGCCTGGTCCAGGGAAAAAGTGTCTTCCACAAATCTGGTCCCTGGTTCCAAAAAGGTTGGGGACTGCTAACTAGAGAACTCAGAGAAGTTTTTGCCTTGGTGGTGGAGTAAAATTAGCCCTAAACCAAATGCCACTCTGGTACCATCTAACAGCTTAGAAGCAAGACCAGAAAGTATCAAACCATCTCCAAATAACAAAACTGTGTTCCATAATAGAGCTCAATAATATTTATAGAAATACAAAAATATCCAGCATCCGACAAGGTAAAATTCAGAATGTAAGCTATCCAATAAAAAATTATCACGCATGCAATGCAAGAAAATATAACCCAAATGAGGAGAAAAACTGATCAGTCAAAACTGATGCAGAAATGACAAAGATAATAAAATTAATAAACATTGAACAACTGGAACTTGGACAAGTGGATATACATATGCAAAAGAAGGAAGCTGGATCACTACCTCACATGACATAGAAAATAAATTCAGAATGGATCATAGCCCTAAATGTAACAACTACATCTATAAAACTCTCAGTAGGAAAGAGAAATAAATCTTTGTGACCTTAGATTACACAATGGTTTGTAACTATGACACCAAAAGCACAAGTGACAAAAATAAAATAAGTAAAATAAATTGGACTTCATCAAAACTAACACCTTTTGCGCTTTAAACGACACCATCAAGAAAGTAAAAAAGACAATCTACAGAATGGGAAAAGATCATATGTCTGATAAAGATCTCTAGCCATAATATATAAAGAACTCTTACAAATCAATAATAAAGACAATCTGATTGAAAATGGGCAAAGGATTGCAATGGACATTTCTAAATATATTCTAAAGAAGATATACAGATTGAGTATACCTAATGTAAAAACACAAAATCTGAAATCTTCCAAAATTCAACTTTTTGAGTGCCAACATGATGCTACAAGTGGAAAATTTCACACATGACTTTATGTAATGGGTTGCAGTCAAAACTTTTTTCATGCACAAAATTAAAAATATTGTGCAAAGTTACCTTCAGGCTATGTGTATGAGGTGTATATAAAATATAAGTAAATTCTGTGTTTAGACTTGGGTCCCATTCCCAAAATATCTCAGTATGTGTATGCAAATATTTCCAAATCCAAAAAAAATCCCAAATCCTAAACACTTCTGTTCCCAAGCATTTCAGATAGGGGATATTCAATCTGTACAAATGGCCAATAAGCTTGTGAAAAGATGTTCAACATCATTAGTCATCAAGGAAATATAATCAAAACCACAATGAGATACTACTTCACTAGGATGGCTATAATAAAAAAAACAAACAACCAGTGTTAAGATGTGGAGAAACTGTAACTCTCATATCTTGTTGGTGGAATTATAAATTGGTACAGGAACTTTGGAAAACTGTTTGGCAGTTCCCTAAAATGTTAAATATAGAGTTACCATATACCCAGCAATTCCACCTGTAGACAAGAGAATTAGAAACATACGCCAACAAAAAACTTGTACATGAATGTTTACAGCAATATTATTCATAATAGCCAAAGAGTGCAAACCATCTGAATGTCCATCAATTGATGAATGGAAAGACAAAACATGGTAAAGTCATGCAATGAAATATTATTCATCTATAAAAAGTAATGAAGCACTGACACATGCTAAAACATGAATAAACCCTGAAAATGTGCTAAGTGAAAGAAGCAAGTCACAACCCAATATATCAAACTTTGTGGGACAGGGCCAAAGCAGTAGTTAAAGAGAAATTTATAACACTAAAAACTTACATTACAAAATCAATTATTTCAGTTTCCATTGCAAGAAACTAGAAAGAGAAGAGCAATTAACTCTGAAGTAGGCAGGAAGTAAAGTTCACACTAGAAATTAATGAAATTGAAGCCAATAGAATAATCAAGAAAATAAATGGAACTAAAAGCTGGTTCTTCAATAAGACGATAAAATTGATAAGTCTTTAGCCAGACTGATCAGAGAAAAAAATGTGAGAAGACAAAAGATATTAAGATACCACCAGAGTGGGAGGAGGAAGGGGAGCAGAAGAACTATTGGGTACTAGGCTTTGCATCTGGGTGACTAAATAAGACATACAACAAACCCCTGTGACACAAGTTTACCTGTATAACAAACTTGCACATGTACCCCCAAACCTAAAAGTTAAAGTAAAATTATATGTTTTTTTTTCCTAAAAAAAAAAAAGGTATTACCAATATCAGGAAAGAGAGAGGTGACATCTCTACAGATTCCAGATATCAAAAGGATAATCACATAATTTTGTGAACAACTTTATGTCATGAATGTAGACACCTTGGACAAAATGGACAAAGTCTGCACAAAGACAAAAATGTTAAACTTACTCAAAAAGAAATAGATACCCTGAATAGTCTTACATATATTAAAGAAATGGAATTTGTAATTTAAAATCTCTTCACAAAGGAAACCCCAGGCCAAGATGATTTCATTGGTCAATTCGATGAACAATTAAGGAAGAAATATTGATTCTACATAAACTCTTTCCAGAAATGACTATATATATGACTATTTGGTTTTTGGTATAGGTAGCACTTCAAAACAGTGGTAAAAAGATGGTTTGTGGGAAGCAGAATTCTAAGATGTCTCTCAAATATTTGACCCTGTGAATATGAAGTATTACTCCTATGATTAGGTCATGTTATCTGGCAGAGTTGACTTTAAGAAGGGAGGATTATCCTGGTGGGCCCAGCCTAACCTATTCACATGTGTGCTTTAAAATCTGAGTTTTCTCTGGCTGGTTGCAGAAAGGAAGTCACAGATTTGGAGCACTAGAAGGATTAAATGCACCATAGTAGGTATGAAGATGGAGCTCACATGGAAAGGACCTGAGCGTGGCCTTTAAAGAGGGGAGAAGTGGTTCGTTCCAAGATGGCGGAATAGGAACAGCATCGGTCTGCAGCTCCCAGTGTGACTGACACAGAAGACGGGTGATTTCTGCATTTCGAACTAAGGTACCTGGTTCATCTCACTGGGACTGGTTGGACAGTGGGTGCAGCCCATGGAGGGTGAACCGAAGCAGGGCGGGGTATTGCCTTACCCAGGAAGTGCAAAGGGTTGGGGGATTTCCCTTTCCTAGCCAAGAGAAGCTGTGACAGACTGTACCTGGAAAAATGGGACACTCGCTCAAATACTGCACTTTTCCAATGGTCTCAGCAAACTGCACACCAGGAGATTATATCCTGTGCCTGGCTTAGCAGGATCGACACCCACAGAGCCTTTCTCACTGCTAGTACAGCAGTCTGAGATTAACCTGCAAGGCAGCAGCCCAGCAGGGGGAGGGGCATGGGCCATTGCAGAGGCTTGAGTAGGTAAACAAAGCAGCTGGGAAGCTCGAACTGGGAGGAGCCCACCACAGCACCTCAAGACTTGCTGCCTCTATAGACTCCACCTTTGGGGGCAGGGCATAGCTGAACAAAAGTCAGCAGAAACTTCTGCAGACTTAAACGTCCTTGTCTGACAGCTCCAAAGAGAGCAGTGGTTCTCCCAGCATGGTGTTTGAGCTCTGAGAATGGACAAACTGCCTCCTCAAGTGGGTGCCTGACCCCTGTATGGCCTAACTGGGAGACACCTCCCAGTAGGGGCTGACAGACATCTCATACAGGCATGTGCCCCTCTGGAACAAAGCTTCCAGAGGAAGGATCAGGCAGCAATATTTGCTGTTCTGCAGCCTCCACTGGTGATACCCAGGCAAGCAGGGTCTGGAGTGGACCTCCAACAAACTCCAACAGACCTGCAGCTGAGGGACCTGACTGTTAGAAGGAAAACTAACAAATAGAAAGGAATAGTATCAACATCAACCAAAAGGACATCCACACCAAAACCCCATCTGTAAGTCACCAACATCAAAGACCAAAGGTAGATAAAACCACAAAGATGGGGAGAAACCAGAGCAGAAAAGCTGAAAATTCTAAAAACCAGAGCACCTCTTCTACTCCAAAGGATCGCAGCTCCTCGCCAGCAATAGAACAAAGCTGGACAGAGAATGACTTTGATGAGTTGACAGAAGTAGGCTTCAGAAGGTCAGTGATAACAAACTTCTCCGAGCTAAAGAAGGATGTTTGAACCCATCGCAAGGAAGCTAAAAACTTTGAAAAAAGATTAGATGAATGGCTAACTAGAATAAACAGTGTAGAGAAGACCTTAAATGACCTGATGGAGCTGAAAACCATGGCACAAGAACTATGTGATGCATGCACAAGCTTCAACAGCCAATTCAATCAAGTGGAAGAAAGGGTATCGGTGACTGAAGATCAAATTAATGAAATAAAGTGAGAAGAGAAGTTTAGAGAAAAAGAGTAAAAAGAAATGAACAAAGCCTCCAAGAAATATGGGACTATGTGAAAAGACCAAATCTATGTTTCATTGGTGTACCTGAAAGAGACGGGGAGAATGAAAACAAGTTGGTAAACACTCTTCAGGATATTACCCAGGAGAACTTTCCCAACCTAGCCAGGCAGGCCAACATGCAAATTCAGGAAATACAGAAAACACCACAAAGATACTCCTCGAGAAGAGCAACCCCAAGTCACATAATTGTCAGATTCACCAAGGTTGAAATGAAGGGAAAAATGTTAAGGGCAGCCAGAAAGAAAGGTCGGGTTACCCACAAAGGGAAGCCCATCAGACTAACGGTGGATCTCTCGGCAGAAACTCTACAAGCAGAAGAGAGTAGGGGCCAATATTCAACATTCTTAAAGAAAAGAATTTTTAACCCAGAATTTCATATCCAGCCAAACTAAGCTTCATAAGTGAAGGAGAAATAAAATCCTTTACAGACAAACAAATGCTGAGAGATGTTGTCCACCAGGCCTGCTTTACAAGACATCCTGAAGGAAGCAATAAATATGGAAAGGAACAACCAGTAACAGCCACTGCAAAAACATGCCAAATTGTAAAGACCATCAATGCTAGGAAGAAACTGCATTAAGTAATGGGCAAAATAACCAGCTAACATCATAATGACAAGATCAAATTCCAACATAACAATATTAACCTTAAATGTAAATGGACTAAATGCCCCAATTAAAAGACAAAGACAAGCAAATTGGATAGAGTCAAGACCCACAAGTGTGCTGTATTCAGGAGACCCATCTCCCGTGCAGAAACACACATAGGCTCAAAATAAAGGGATGGAGGAAGATCTACCAAGCAAATGGAAAGCAAAAAAAAAAAGCAGGGGTTGCAATCCTACTCTCTGATAAAACAGACTTTAAACCAACAAAGATCAAAAGAGACAAAGAAGGCCATTACAAAATGGTAAAGGGATCAATTCAACAAGAAGCGCTAACTATCCTAAATACATATGCACCCAATACAGGAGCACCCAGATTCATACAGCAAGTCCTTAGAGACCTGCAAAGAGACTTAAGAGTCCCACACAATAAAAATGGGAGTCTTTAACACCCCACTGTCAATATTAGACAAATCAATGAGCCAGAAAGTTAACAAGGATATCCAGTACTTGAACTCAGTTCTGCACCACACTGACCTAATAGACATCTACAGAACTCTCCACCCCAAATCAACAGAATATACAATCTTCTCAGCACCCCATGGCACTTATTCCAAAACTGACCACATAGTTGGAAGTAAAGCACTCCTCAGCAAATGTAAAAGAACAGAAATCACAACAAACTGTCTCGCAGACCACAGTGCAATCAAATTAGAACTCAGGATTAAGAAACTCACTCAAAATCACACAAGTGCATGGAAACTGAACAACCTGCTCCTGAATGACTACTCGGTAAATAACAAAATGAAGACAGAAATAAAGATGTTCTTTGAAACCAATGAGAACAAAGATAGAATGTACCAGGATCTCTGGGACACATTTAAAGCGGTGCGTAGAGGGAAATTTATAACACTAAATGTCCACAACAGAAAGTAGGAAAGATCTAAAATTGACACCCTAACATCACAATTAAAAGAACTAGAGAACCAAGAGCAAACACATTCAAAAGCCAGCAGAAGGCAAGAAATAACTATGATCAGAGCAGAACTGAAGAAGGTAGAGACACAAAAACCCTTCAAAAAATCAATGAATCCAGGAGCTGGATTTTAGAAAAGATAAACAAAATTGATAGACTGCTAGCAAGACTAGTAAAGAAGAAAAGAGAGAAGAATCAAATAGATGCAATAAAAAATGATAAAGGGGATATCGCCACCTATTCCACAGAAATACAAACTACCATCAGAGAATACTATAAACACCTCTACGCAAATCAACTAGAAAATCTAGAAGAAATGGATAAATTCCTGGACGCATACACCCTCCCAAGATTAAATCAGGAAGAAGAATAATCTCTGAATAAACCAATAACAGGCTCTGAAATTGAGGCAATAATTAATAGCCTACCAAAAAAAGTCCAGGACCAGATGGATTCACTGCCAAATTCTACCAGAGGTAAAAAGAGGAGCTGCTACCATTCCTTCTGAAACTATTCCAATCAATAGAGAAAGAGGGAATCCTCCCTAACTCATTTTATAAGGCCAGCATCATCCTGATACCACAGCCTGGCAGAGACACAACAAAAAAAAATTTTAGAGCAATATCCCTGATGAACATCGATGCGAAAATCCTCAATAAAATACTGGCAAACCAAATCCAGCAGCACATCAAAAAGCTTATCCACCACAATCAAGTTGGCTTCATCCCTGGGATGTGAGGCTGGTTCAACATATGCAAATCAATAAACATAATCCATTGCATAAACAGAACCAATGACAAAACCACATGATTATCTGAATAAATGCAGAAAAGGCCTTTGACAAAATTCAACAGTCCTTCATGCTAAAAACTCTCAATAAAGTAGGTATTGATGGAACATATCTCAAAATAATAAGAGCTACTTATGACAAACCCACAGTCAATATCACACTGAATGGGCAAAAACTGGAAGCATTCCCTTTGCAAACCGGCACAAGACAGGGATGCCCTCTCTCACCACTCCTATTCAACATAGTGTTGGAAGTTCTGGCCAGGGCAATAAGGCAGGAGAAAGAAATAAAGTGTATTCAGTTAGGAAAAGAGGAAGTCAAATTGTCCCTGTTTAAAGATGACATGATTGTATATTTAGAAAACCCCATTGTCTCAGCCCAAAATCTCCTTAAGTTGAGAAGCAACTTCAGCAAGGTTTCAGGATACAAAATCAATGTGCAAAAATCACATGCATTCCTATACACCAATAACAGAGAGCCAAATCATGAGTGAACTCCCATTTCCAATTGCTACAAAAGAGAATAAAATACCTAGGAACCCAACTTAAAAGGGATGTGAAGGACCTCCTCAACAAGAATTACAAACCATTGCTCAATGACATAAAAGGACACAAACAAATGGAAGAACATTCCATGCTCGTGGATAGGAAGAATCAGTATCATGAAAATGGCCATACTGCACAAGGTAATTTATAGATTCAATGCCATCCCCATTAAGCTACCAATGACTTTCTTCACAGAATTGGAAAAAACTACTTTAAAGTTCATATGGAACCAAAAAAGAGCCCGCATTGCCAAAACAATCCTAAGCAAGAAGAACAAAGCTGGAAGCATCACACTACCTGACTTCAAACTATACTATAAGGCTACAGGAACCAAAACAGCATGGCACTGGTACCAAAACAGAGATATAGACCAATGGAACAGAACACAGTCCTCAGAAATAATACTACACATCTACAATCATCTGATCTTTGACAAACCTGACAAAAACAAGAAATGGGGAAAGGATTCCCTATTTAATGAGTGGTGCTGGGAAAACTGGCTAGCCATAAGTAGAAAGCTGAAACTGGATCCCTTCCTTACACCTTATACAAAAATTAATTCAAGATGGATTAGAGACTTAAACGTTAGACCTGAAACCATAAAAACCCTAGAAGAAAACTTAGGCAATACCATTCAGGACATAGACATGGGCAAGGACTTCATGACTAAAACACCAAAAGCAATGGCAACAAAAGCCGAAATTGACAAATGGGATCTAATTAAACTAAAGAGTTTCCATGCAGCAAAAGAGTGAACAGGCAACCTACAGAATGAGAGAAAATTTTTGCAATCTACCCATCTGACAAAGGGCTAATACCCAGAATCTACAAAGAACTTAAACAAATTTTCAAAAAAAAAACCCCAAAAAAACAATGCCATCAAAAAGTGGGCAAAGGATATGGACAGACACTTCTCAAAAGAAGACATTTATGCAGCCAATGGACACATGAAAAAATGTTCATCATCACTGGTCATCAGAGAAAAGGATATAAAAACCACAATGAGATACCATCTCACACTAGTTAGAATGACGATCATTAAAAAGTCAGGAAACAATAGATGCTGGAGAGTATGTGAAGAAACAGGAACGCTTTTACACTGTTGGTGGGAGTGTAAATTAATTCAACCATTGTGGAAGACAGTGTGGCGACTCCTCAAGGATCTAGAACTAGAAATACCATTTGACCCAGCAATCCCATTACTGGGTATATACCCAAAGGATTATAAATCATGCTGCTATAAAGACACATGCAGATGTATGTTTATTGCGGCACTACTCACAGTAGCAAAGACTTGGAGCCAACCCAAATGTCCATCAATGATAGACTGGATTAAGAAAATGTGGCACATATACACCATAGAATACTATGTAGCCATAAAAAAGGATGAATTAATGTCCTTTGTAGGGACATGGATGAAGCTGGAAACCATCATTCTGAGCAAACTATCACAAGGAAAGAAAACCAAACACCACATGTTCTCACTCACAAGTGGGAACTGAACAATGAGAACACCTGCAACCAGGGAGGGAGGGGAACATCACACACTGGGGCCTGTCGTGGGGTGGGGGCTGGAGGAGGGATAGCATTAGGAGAAATTCCCAATGTAAATGACAAGTTATTGGGTGCAGCAAACCAACATGACACATGTATACCTGTGTAACAAACCTGCATGTTGTGTACATGTACCCTAGAACTTAAAGTATATATATAGTAGAGAAGCACCCTTGCTGACAGCCAGCAAGAAAACAGGGACCTCAGTCTAAAGCCACACCAAGTGGATGTCCTGCCAACAATGTGAGCAAGTTCAGAAGTGGATTTTTTTCCCAGAGCCTCCAGACAAGAAGAGCCTGGCTGACAACTTGATTTCAGCATGAACTTCTTACCTACATACTGTGAGTTAATAAAAGGGTGTTGTTTTTAGATACTAAGCTTGTGTTGATTTTTTACACAGCAATAAAAAATTAATAAATGGTCTTTTCACTAAATGATGATGCATCAACTGGATATTCCTATGGAGAAGGAAACACAAACTTGATTTCTACCTTCATCTTTCCATAAAAATCAATTGTAGGTGGGCTGTAGATCACAACATAAAAGGCAAAAGAATTAAATTTCTAGAAGATAATACAGGAGAATATTTCACGATTTTGGGGTAGGAAAAGATTCCTCTAGTGGGACACTACAACACTATCCACAAAAGATTGTTAAATTACATTAAAATTAGAATTTTTTTTCCACAAAAAGACCATATTAAGAGAGTAAAGAGACAATCCACAGAGTGGAAGAAGATATGTGCCATATGTCAAAGGTACTGGCATCTGGAATTTATCTTAAAACTTCTACAAACCAGTAAGAAAAAGGCTGGCAGCCAAACATCAAGATGGGCAATAGACAAGAGCAGAAATATCAGAGTTAGTCAAATTATGAAAGGGTACTCACCCTCATGGAAATGTAAATTTAAAAATCTGAAACTCTTCCAATATACATGCTGGAGTGCCAAATGGACTCACAGACAAATTGACTACCACGAGAACAGGCTAATCTTTGATTTATATGCTTTTCTGCCTCTATAAAATAAAACATTATCAAATTTAAAAGTAAATCATTTTATTATTTTTTGTGACATCAGAAATTCAAAATGTAGGGGGAGAAGGGAGTTAATGTGTACATTTTTCTAAATTTGTTTCTTTTCTCTTGTTTTTGTGATCAAAGTTAGGTTGCTATCAGTGCGTGTGTGTGTGTGTGTGTTTGAGACAAGGTCTCACTCTCTCACCCAAGCTGGAGTGCAGTGGTGCAATCACAGATCACTGCAGCCTTGACCTGCTGGGCTCCAGCAATCTTCCCACCTTTGCCTTCAATTAGCTGGGACTACAGGAGTATTTACAAAAACATTAGATTAGCTGGCTAATCTCAGTTACAAATAACTTCTTATAACCATAAAATCTTTTTGTAAGCATCATAGTAACCCAAAGCAAAAACCTAAAATATAATAAAAATCAAAAGCAATGAATTAAATCACACTACCAGCGAAAATCACAACCATAAATGAAGAGACTAAGAAAGGAAGAGAGGCTTACAAAACCACAAGAAAACAAGTAAAATGATAGTACTAAGTCCTTACCTATCAATAATAACATTGAATGTAAATCAACTGAATTCTCCAATTAAGACATAGAATGGCTGAATGGATTAAAAAACAAGACCCAACTATATGCTGCCTACAAGAAACTTATCTCATGTATAAAGATACCCATAGAATAAAAGTGAAGAGATGGAAAAAGATACCAAATGGAACTTTAAAAAGAGTAGGAGTAGTTACATTTATAGCACATAAAATAGACTTTAAGTCAAAAACTATAAAAAGAGATGAAGAAGGCCATTATATAATGATAAAGGGATCAATTCAGCAAGAGGATATTACATTAATAAATATGTATATACCTAACACAAGAACACCCAAATATACAAAACAAACATTAATAGACATAAAGGGAGACGTAGACTGCAATACAGTAATAGTAAGGGACTTCAACACCTCACTTTTGGCAATAGATAGATTATCCAGGCAGAAAATTAACAAAGAAACATTGCAGTTAAACTACACTCTAGACCAAATGGACCTAACAGACATTTACTAGCATTTCATCCAACTACTGCAGAACACACATTTTTCTCATCAGTGCATGGAACATTCTCCAGCATAGGGCATATGTTAGGTCACCAAAAAGTCTCAACAAATTTAAAAGAATAGAAATTATATTAAGTATCTTTTCTGACCACAATGGAATAAAACTAGAATATTTGCAGAGGAACTTTGAAAACTGTACAAATACACGGAAATTAAACAACATGCTCCCAAATGACCAATGGGTCAATGAAGAAATTATGAGAGAAAATTTTTAAAAACTCTTAAAACAAATGAAAATGGAAACACAACATACCAGAACCTATGGGATACAGCAAAAGTAGTACTAAGACGGGAGTTTATAGCAATGAATGCCTATGTCAAAAAAATATGAAGACTTCAAATAAATAACCTAATGATACACTTCCAGGAACTAGAAAAGAACAAACCAAACCTAAAATTTGTAGAATAAAAGAAATAATAAAGATCAGAATGGAAATAAATAAAATGGAGACTAAAAAACCACAAAAGATCAATAAAATGAAAAGGCCTTTTTTTTTTTTTAAAAAAGATAGACAATACCAACACACTGGAAAACCCAAATAAATAAAATCAAAGACAAAAAAGGAAACATTACAACTGGTACCACAAAAATAGAAAGGATCACTAGAGACTACTATGAACAGCTACATGCCAACGAATTGGAAAACCTATAAGTAATGGATAAATTCCTGGAAAAATACAATCTACTAAAATTGAAACATAAAGAAATAGAAAAACAGGCAAATAATGAGTAAGAAGATCTAAGTAACAATAAGAAGTCTCCCATGAAAGAAAAGCACAGGACCTGATGGAAACACTGCTGAATTCTACCAAACATCTGAGGAAGAACTAATACCAATTCTACTCAAACTACTTTAAGAAAATTGAAGAGGAGGGAATATTTCCAAACTCATTCTATGAGGCCAGCATTACCATGATACCAAGACCAGACAAGAACATAACGGAAAAATACAGGCCAATATACCTGATGAATATAAATGCAAAAACCCTCAACAAAATACTAGCAAACTGAATTCAATAACACATTAAAAAGATCACCATGATCACGTAGAATTCATACCAGGGAGGCAAGGATGGTTCAGCATACACAAATCAATAAACATGATACATCACATCAATAGAATCAAGAACAGAAGCCATATGATTGTTTCAATACGTGCTGGAAAAGTGTTTGATAAAATTCAACATCCCTCCATAATAAAAACTCTCAACAAACTGAGTATAGAAAGAACATACCTCAATACCATAAGGGCAATATATGACAGACTCACAGCTAATATCACACTGAACAGTGAACAAAGTATTTCCACTAACATCTAACAAGACAAGAATGCCCATTTTCACCACTTCAACTCAACATAGTATTAGAAATCCTAGATAGAGCAATTAGGCAAGAGAAAGAAACAAAGAGTATCCAACTTGGAAAGGAAGAAGTCAAATTAACCTTGTTTGCAGATGACATGATCTTATATTTAGCAAAACCTAAAGACTCCATCAAAAAACTCTCAGAACTGATAAAGTCAGTAAAGTTGCAGGATACAAAGTCAACATACAAAAATCAGCAGTGTTTATATATGTTTATAGTGATCAATCTAAAAAAGTAATCAAGAAGGCAATCCTATTTACAATAGCTACTAAAAAATACCTAGGAATAAACCTAACAAAAGAAGTGAATTTAATAAAAGAAGTTTTTCTTTATAAGGAAAACTATAAAACACCGATGAAAGAAATTGAAAGGACACACACAAAAATGAAAAGATATCCCATGCTCATGGATTGGAAGGGTTAATATTGTTGAAATGTCTATATCACCCAAAGCAATCTACAGATTCACTGCAATCTCTATCAAAATACTAATGGCATGCTTCACAGAAATGGAAAAAACAATCCTAAAATTTGTATGGAATCCCAAAAGATGCCAAATTGCTAAGGAATCCCAAGGAGAAAAAACAAAACAAAACAAAACAAACAAACAAACAAACAAAACAAAGCTGGAAGCATCATACTACCTGACTTTAAATCATGCTACAAAGCTACAGTAATTAAATCAACATGATACTGGCATAAAAGTAGACAAAAGACCAATGGAATGGAATAGAAAACTCAGAAATAAATCCATATACTTAGAGCCAACTTGTTTTCAACAAAGGCACTAAGAACATACATTGGGGAAAGGATAGTCTCTCTAATAAACATTATTGAAACTACATATCCATATGCAGAACAATGAAGCTAGATGGATCCTATCTTTTACCATATACAAAAATCAACTCAAATGGACTAAAGACTTAAATAAGACATGAAACTACTACAAGAAAACATTAGGGGGGATGCTACAGGACATTGGTCTGGGGAAATATTTTTTTTCGGGTAAGACCTCAAAAACACAGGCAACAAAACCAAAAAATAGACAAATAGGATTACACCAAGCTAAAAAGCTGCACATAGAAAAGGAAACACTCAACAAAGTGAAGAAACAGTCTACAGCATGGGAGAAAATATTTGCAAACTATCCATCTGACAAGTGATTAATAACCAGAATATTTAAGGAACTCAAACAACTCAATAGCATGACGACAAATAATCTGAATAAAACATGGACCAAAGACCTGAAAAGACATTTCTCAAAGGAAGACATACAAATGGCCAACAAGTACATAACAAATGCCCAGCATCACTATCAGGAAAATGCAAATCAAAACCAAGACTACAAATTAAGTTTACGGGATACTCCTCAGGTGATGGGTGCACCAAAATCTCACAAATCACCACTAAAGAACTTACTCATGTAACCAAATACCACCTGTTCCCCAAAACCTATGGAAATAAAAAATTAAAAACAAACAAACAAAAAACCCACAATTAGGTATCATCTCAGCCCAGTTACAGTGGTTATTAAGAAAACGACAAAAAAATAACAAACGTTGGTGAGGATACAGAGAAAGGGGCATACGTGTAAACTGCTGGGAATGAAAAGTAGTACAGCCATTATGGAAAACAGTACAGAGTTTCCTCAAAAAACTAAAACTAGAACTACCACATAGTTCAGCAATCCCACTGATGGGTATATATCGAAAAGAAAGGAAATCAGTGTATCAAAGAGATACTTGCATTTCCACATTTATTTCAGTGCTGTTCACAGTACCCAAGACACTAATGAATCTAAGTGCCCATCAACAGGTGAATGGATAAAGAAAATGTGGTATATACACATAATGGAATATTATTCAGCCATAAAAAGAATGAAATCCTGTCACATGCAGCAAAATGGATCGGATTGGAGGTTATTATGTTAAGTGAAAACCAGGCACAGAAAGACAAATATTGCATGTTTTCATTCCTATGTGGGAGCTAAAAAGTGAATCTTATGGCCGGTCGCGGTGGCTCACGCCTGTAATCCCAGCACTTTGGGAGGCCAAGGTGGGCGGATCCCCTGAGGTCAGGAGTTCGAGACCAGCCTGGCCAACATGGTGAAATCCCGTCTCTACTAAAAATGCAAAAATTAGCTGAGCATGGTGGTGTGCACCTGCAATCCTGGCTACTGGTGGTGGGGAGGGCAGAGAGGAGAATTGCTTAAACCTGGGAGGCAAGGTATGCAGTGAGCCAAGACTGCACCACTACACTCCAGCCTGGGCAACAGAATGAGACTCAGTCTCAAAAAAAAAAAAAAAGAAGTGAATCTCACAGAGGTAGACAGTAGAATGGTCACTACCAGAGGCTTGGAAAAGAAGCGGGGTGGAACAGATAAAGAGAAATTCGTTAAGGGGTACAAAAATAGAATCAGATATAAGAAATAAGTTCCTATATTTGATAATGCAGTGGGAAAATTATAGTTAACAATAATTTATTGTATATTTTAAAATAGCTAGAAGAGAAGAATTGTAATGTTCTGAAAACAAAGATAAATATTTGAAGTGATGGATACCCCATTTACCCTGATCTGATCATCACACAGTGTACACAGGTATTCAAATGTCACATGTACACTAAAATATGTACAACTATTATGTAATCAATGAAAAAGAACCATCTCAAAATATTTTTTGAAAAACCTTAATACAATCAGATGGCACTATATACCTATTAGATTGACCAAAATTACAAAACATAGCAAAAATGAAAAATACAGACAATACCAACTGTTGGTGAGCAAATGAAGCAACATAAACTCATATATTGCTGGTGGAAGTACACATTGGTACAAACACTTTGGAAACCATTTGGTCTTCTGAAGCTAAACATATGCATACCATATGAACTCTGCATTTCCTCTCTGGATGGACCCAAGAGAAATATGTGCATAAGTTCACTGAAAGGCGAGCATAAAAATGCTCTTGACAGTATGATTTTTAGTAGTACCACATTGGAAACAACCCAAGTATTCATCAATCATGATAACTGATTAAATAAATACACTGTAGTGCATTCATCCAGTGGAAAAGTATTTAGTAATACAAATGAAGTAATCAAAGCTGCATGCAACATCACATATACAATACTGACTGAGAGAAGTCAGACACAAACAAGTATACATTATATAATTTCAGTTATGTAAAGTCCAAAACCAGGTACATCTAGATGTTAGTAGTAGTTACATTTGGGAAAATGGAGTAAGTGAGATGGGCAGAAGCACAAGGGAGTCTTCTGAGACTCAGGCAATGGTGATTCTTTTTTTTTTTTTTTTGAGACAGAGTCTTGCTCTGTCGCCCAGGCTGGAGTGCAGTGAGTGGTGTGATCTCGGCTCAGTACAAGCTCCGCCTCCCAGGTTCATGCCATTCTCCTGCCTCAGACTCCCAAGTAGCTGGTACTACAGGAGCCCACCACCACGCCCAGCTAATTTTTTGTATTTTTAGTAGAGACGGGGTTTCACCGTGTTAGCCAAGATGGTCTCGATCTCCTGACTTTGTGATCCACCCGCCTCGGCCTCCCAAAGTGTTGGTATTACAGGCGTGAGCCACCGCACTCGGCCGGGCAATGGTGATTCTTGAGTGGATGGCAGTTAATAGAAGTTTGTTTTGTGATAATTCATGAAGGGATACATTTATGTTTTAAGTACTTTTTTGTCATTCTTAAATTTAAATAAACTTAAAAATTCAAATAATTTGTAAGGAGTCCTATTTTCTGAAAGTAAATTTTTCATCAGGGAATGTACTCCATCCCACCTTTATTCCTACCCTTATTTATTCCTTGGTAATTTCCTATCTAAGTATACTTTTTTATTTTTTTTTTAATAGAACACCAGCTTCTTTTCCAGTAATTGCTCCAAGGAAGCCATCTTTGTCATTCCTCAGAAATGCTCATAATACAACATAGTGGTCAGAAATAATAATACCAAATAGAAGTGTAATTTCCTAAGTGGAAAACACATTTCTCTTGGCAATGACTGTCAACAGCATTCCTGGAAATCCAGCAGAACTCAGAGTTTCAAGCACTACAGTGAAGGAAATGTCTAGTAGCACTAGTAATGGAAACAAAAACATGAAGGAAAGAGAATGATTTGGAAGAATGTTAATTCTTTACTTTTGCTCCATTATAAATCTAAATACAGGTATAAAAAAGACTCATCAAAGAGTTTAACGTTATTTACTAACATTATTTTCTAAGATTTGCTTAGTGTCCAAATATTACTACAGAACTTTAACTTAGGCTGGCTAAAAGGTTTGAAATAGCCGAGGGCTCAAGCTGGAAGACCAAGAGGGCATTCATCTCACAAGTCAAATGTTATCACCCAATTCTCCAAGTACACATAATCCATAACAGAAGACTGCCTTCTAATTGCCTATCCTGGTGCCATTTTGTCTGTCTGGAAAAATCCCAACTCATCTTCAAGTCCAAATTTATTCATCTTCTCCTCTATTACTTACCTAGGTATTAATAGAACTGATCTCCTTTCTCATTACCATCCATACCTTGTATCTGATTTATGATAGCCCTTACTATCACATATTAACATCCTTCGTATTTTTTCTCTCCTACCCCACTGTAAGTAACTTAAGGGCAGGAACTATATTTCATTCATTATTCTCCCCAGCGCTTATGTGAACAGTTAGCTCACGGCAGGTATCAGTAAGGAAGGGTTGTTAAATGAAATAAATGGGAAGAGACTGAGAGAGAAGGTTACTTAGTAGTGTTTTGGAAAGCGGGGTGGGGAGGAAGTGGTCCAAGAGCTGACATCATGATGGAGGCCAGAACTAGAGGCTGAAGCACACTGACACTGGTAAGCCAAGTTGGCAGGTACTGGTATAAAAGTGAGATGAATAATTGAAGGCCACAGTACAAGTCTAACAGCTCCTGTTGGGACTAGCCAGAAACTAGGCCACGTACACACTAGTCATAACAGCCAGAGACAAGGTAGAGGCAATTTAAACCACAACTAATGATAAAATGAAAGGTGATGCATAAATAGTTTTCTAAGGTAGAACTGCAAGGTGGCAAGCCAAGTTGTCCTGCTGTTTGGGTGGTACGTGGCCTAGTATATGATTCACATTAGAATGCCCTAGTTTGTTTGGCTTTGCCATTATTGAGGAGAGAGACTTGCTGGTACTGAAGCAAGGGGAATTACAGGAGGCGGGCATGGTTTCATTAGGACAGGTGAATATGGGAGGTAGGAAATCAACCATTGTGGGTGTCTATACTGCAATATATATGTGATTTTTACTCTTGGTCTATGGTGACTGAGATACTACTTCTAGTCACTTTGATCTTATTTAAAAGGTCTACAGATTCTACATGTCCAAAATATACCAGCATATTTACAAGGAAAAATCAATTTCTTAAGAGTACTCATGAAAAGGTTTGACAGGTTAGGAAAAGGCTTTGATAGATTCACCTCTATGATGGGGGGTGGCTGAGAAGAATAGTCTTTAGTAAGCCCATTAACACTGGTGAAATGCCAAACATTTAAAACCTCCCTTTAAAATAAAAAATACAATAATCTTGGGAGCTGAGATGAGCTCTACTGTGGATGGGTACTTATTTAGACAAGATTTGAAGAAGACCTGTCACAATTAAGAAATAAACGGTAGACCTCAGTGTGAGCTTATCTTGCCAAGGGTTACAACGCCTGAAGGCATTCTGCAGGAACATGGCAACGATGGATTTTAGTTATGGTGCACTGACTGTCTTACCTCAATGTTTGGTAGGTGGCCTATTCTGTGATTAAGTCCATGGATGTTGAATCTCAAGACCATCTTGCAGTTGGGATGTAGTAGATACAATGTAACTACCTAAGAGCCAACAAAAATTTTCATTTCCCTTGATTGCCTCTACTGAGACATGGGGAAATCGAAACATATGGCTTTTCTCTATTCCTTATAGTAAGGGATATTTTGACTACTAATCTAAAAGTTCCTGGGGGGGACACTCTCTTTTTAAATAAGCCAAAGCCTAATCAGGAGTAGGCCTTTTGCCTTTCTTCCCTTTCCCTTTCTTTCTCGCTGAATGTTAGACGTGAGTCCTAGAGATGCAGGAGCCATGATGTGACCATGAGATGATGACCACAAGGATAAAGGTTTATGTGATATGCAAAGGACAACAAGAGTAGAAACATAGGATCCATGTCCCTGATGGCACTGTTGAGATGTTACTTATCTCTGGACTGCCTATGCCTGGATTTCTTGGCACATGAGGAAAATAGATCCCTATCTAGTTTAGGCCACTGTAATTTGGTTTTCTGTTATCTATAGTCAAACTCAATCCCAGATGATAAAAGTGAATAGAAATAGGGCCTTTAAATATTCTGGATGTTTTTGGTCACAGCACATGGGTTGACGTGCTTAACTGCCTATCAGGTTCTGGTACTTGAGTGGGGGAGAAAGTGGCATCTGGACATACCCAGGGCTTGCCTAAGAGGAGGCAGGGTGGGAGCTGACTGAAAAAGAGCCTTTCTCAGGAAAGCCCCTCCTAGCACATCTTCTGACCATTCCTGAGGCTGGCAAGATGTGCTGAGTGTAGGGAAGTTAGGAAGGTTCAAGCCAAGCAGGGCTGTGTGGGAGCAAAATTTAGGGTTGAGGACAGGCTTCGAGACTAGAAGATTCTGGAGACATGAGCAACCCCAAATGCCAACAGAGCTGTAGGCAGAGAAAGGCTGGACACTCAGAAAGGCTACACTAGCAGGTTTGTCAAAAGGTTAAGTAGGACCTGATAGTCTCAGAAACCCAGATGAAGCCTTCTTACAAGGGAAAATTCTTCAGCAGTTATTTATTTCCAGGTTGTTTTCCACCTTTCCAATGGTGCCAAGTTGTAACAAAGTGAAAATCAGACCTAAAAAAATAATTCTCCCATCCTAAACTTTCTGCATAATTTGGAGAAATGTTTACTAGTCAACATAGTTAATTATTATGTGTTTCTCTGTAAGCCAGGACTGTGGTCATTACGATAATCAATTTAGTCTGCAAACAGATAATCTTTCCTAAGTGACACTGAGTTCACCAAAATGAAAAGCAACTGGAGGTATTGTATGACTTTAAAAAATAATGCAACTTTTTAGACTGGCATTAATTTTTAAATATAAAATTTCTTTAGAAAAAATAATAAGATATTCATTGGGCTATTTACTTCTAAACCAGAGATTATATCCTAATATCACACTAATCACCTCTTGTTCTAAATCCTAATACTGACTGAAAAACAAAAAACAAAAAAACAAAAACAAAAACAAACAAAAAAAACTTTTCCGTCGTTCCTGAATTTTAGGTTACACTTGCATGAATCACTAAAAGCTACAGTTGGGGCCAGGCATGACGGCTCACCCTGTAATCTCAGCACTGTGGGAAGCCAAGGCGGGAGAACTGCTTAAGGCCTGGAGTTTGAGACTAGCTTGGCCAACATAGCAAGACCCTGTCTCTAATATAAATAAATAAATAAATAAAAGCCCCAGTTGGGTTTTATAAATGGATTTTCATAAGCTGCTCAGAAAGAACAGGTAACATAAGAGTCTGGTTTTGTCTTACTCAAAAATTATTCTGGGCTGAGTTAAAAATCTAGAAGAAATTTGTGATTCTTTAGTGATGCATATGCTTATGTTGTCATCTTATTTAATAGTTCATTTTATATCTTAAAAGTTAATTCCATATTTAGGAAAGAAAAAACTATGAAAATTTATTTTACAAGAATATATTCAACAAAGTAATGTAATCTACCAGAAATTCCCTATGTCTCTGTGCTATGTTTTTCTAGTTAGGTAACTGAAAGGAATTAAAATATCAATTTGGCCTAACTAATGAAAAGACCCTAGAATATTTTTCAAAGTTAATTATTTTGACCTGTTACACTGCTGAACTAAGACATATTGTCTTTCAGCTTTGATCAGAAAATCAATTTAGGTGTCTCAGTGAAAAGCCTATTTTTCATGAAGTGGAAGAACATCTAAAGAAAATACAGAGTAGCAAACATTCCAGAATTAAAACTGAAGAAAAAAATCCATATATGTTCTTTAAAAACAACATTTAATACAACCTAGTTAACAAAATGACATTGATGAACACGGTGGTAAAGTTTATAATGTATGCTAACTGATGTAGGGCTACTCTGCTCTGAATGCTGGATAGGAAATGACATTTCACTCACTCATGATGGAGAAGAATGCTAATGCCACAGAACTCAAGCCTACAGGAAAGGATGTGCCATCTTTGCCAAAAGGGCAGCAGGATTTGAAATATTTGAATATTTTGGTTCCTAGAATTTTTCAGAGCTTACAACAACAACAACAAAAATGTGTGTATAAACTAAAGGATACAGAAAACCAGTTTCTATCTAGATAGGGCAGGATTTATTATCCACTGCTTGGACTAGCAAACTTCCTCCATTTGTTTCCGTATGATTTCTACTGAAGTACAGACATTACATAATGTGCAAACACTGCAAAGCCTCCTAAAAGGCATGCTGGCAGGTTAAAAGGTCGTCGTCTGGATGACAGTCAAGCCACAGAGAAACAGGTCTATGGGGGCCAGGGGGAAATATCCAGCTGGACCAGATTCTCAGCTGGGAATGATCTCTGACCTGATCTTCTTTTCCCTTGATAACCCCTCTTTTCATGTAACCACGAAAATTATGCCGATTCAAGTAGCTGGTATGAACATTAGTTATGTCCACTATTCATGCAGCGTAAACTCTAGCAGAGCCCACTAATCATCTCCCAAAGTTAGGGTCTTCTGTTGGGTGTTGCTCTCAGTTGGAACCTTCTGTTTGTAGGAAGCAAGGTACTAGGAATCACCAAAGTGATGGTGAGGGCAAGCCTGGGCAAAGGCAGTTTCGTTACTGCAAGAGGAGGCAGGGGTGGCACTGCAGATCTAGAGGGAAGAGGCTGGCTAGGATATCTGAGATGCTTCCTTAATGATCAGCCAAGTCACTACTAGGAAGTGAACTATGAATTCAAGTAGGGAATGAACCAATAACCCAAAGAAGAAGGAAGACACGTAAACTATTGCCTCATTTTCCTTTACCTGAGGTTACACAGACGGGGTAGGTTATGGGGGGGAAAAAAATCAGAGACCATTGAAGTAGTGGTTATTTGGCTATCAGAAGGCCAGATTAGAGCCAAGGGATTAAAAGATCAGAAAAGGAAAGGATGTGAGAAATAGGAGGGCTGTGCTCCAAAAGTTTGTTTGCTAGTTTGTTATTTAGAACAGAAATGACGAAATGTAGCTGAATGTTCAGTCTGATTTTCAAAATGTATTTCATATATCAGGGTTGTGTGAGAAAGGAAGCCCAGGGTTCCTCAAGCAACAATGTAGTATAAAGCTCTGGTTGCCTTGGATTGAGGAGGGAAATATGGCTTATGCCTAAACTGTCCTGCTCCCTGCTGCCTAAACTTGGGTCTCCTGGAAGATGCAGCAGGAGGTCAATTATTGCAACTAAAAGGAAGAGTCCTTTCTTCAAGTGCAGCTTTTGGAGCCTACTTTTCCTGAAGTATGTATAACTCTGATGCAGAAAATGTGGAAAAATACCTTTACATAATGTCCTGTTTTAATTAAAAACATTAAACACTTGATTATATGTTTATATTATGTATTCACTAAATATACCGTTAAGAATAATTTGTCATAGCTAGACTTTTCATATATAAATTTAAAAAATGTATAAAATTTATATCCCATGTCCTGATTTGGATTTAGAAAATATTTCTAAAGAGGCATAAGTACAGCTGCATATCTAATGGTGTCCTCAGCCCTGGGGCTCTGGGTCCTCAACCTTCTCAATGTCTCAAGGACAAGAAGCTCCTAATTCATGCAGTCAGGATGAGGGCAACACCTATCCCAGGGAGGAAAGTGGTATCCCTAGCTGGAGAATGCTTTTTGTTTTAAGATAGCTTTTATTTTAAGATAGTTGTAGATTTACATGCAGGTGTAAGAAATAATATAGAGAAATCCATGTATTTTTTACCCAGTTTCTCCCATGGTAATATCTTACAAAACCACAGCATAATATTACAGCCAGGATATGTATATATATATTTTAAAGAGACAGGGTCTTCCTCTGTTGCCCAGGCTGAAGTGCAGTGGTGCAATCACAGCTCACTGTAACCTTGAACTCCTAGGCTCAAGCAATTCTCCTACCTCAACCTTCCAAGTAGCCAGGACTACAGGTGTGTGCCACCATGCCTAGCTAATTTTTTTTTTTTTTTTTTTTTTTGAGACAGAGTCTCGCTCTGTCACCCAGGCTGGAGTGCAGTGGCACCATCTCGGCTCACTGCAACCTCCGCCTCCCGGGCTCATGCCATTCTCCTGCCTCAGCCTCCCAAGCAGCTGGGACTACAGGAGCCCACCACCATGCCCGGCTAATTTTTTTGTATTTTTAGTAGAGACGGGGTTTCACTGTGTTCGCCAGGAATGGTCTTGATCTCCTGACCTCGTGATCCGCCCGCCTCGGCCTCCCAAAGGGCTGGGATTACAGGCGTGAGCCACCGCGCCCGGCCTAAATTTTTATCTTTAATTTTTAACCCCTGGCAACCACTAATCTGTTCTTCATTTCTATAATGTTATCATTTCAAGAATGCTATATAAATGGAATCATACAGTATGTAATCCTTAAGGGTTGCTTTTTTTTCACTGAGCATAATTCTCTGGAGATGGACACAGGTTGCCGTGTATATTAAAAGTCTGTTCCTTTTTATTATCAAGTAGAATTCCATGGTATGGGTTGATCACAGTCTGTTTAATAATTTACCTACGGAAACTACCTCTGGGTTGTTTCCAGTTTTTGGCGATTATGAATAAAACTACAATAAACATTCATATATTTAGGTTTTTCTGTGACACCAGTTTTCATATATCAGGGATGAATGCTGAGGAGTGTAACTGCTGGGTCATAGGGTAGTTGCATGTTGAGGTTTTTAACTGTCAAACTGCTTTCCAGAGTGGGTGCACCATTTTACATTGTCAGCAGTAATGTATGAGTGATCCAGTTTCTCTGCATCCTTACCAGCATTTGAGGTTGCTATTTTTTTTTTTTATTTTAGCCATTCTGATAGGTGTGTAATGACATTTCACTGTGATCACACTCAGCTAGTCTTTGCCTAGTCCCAGATTCTGATCCTGAATATTTTCTCCCTTTTTTCTAAAAGGATTGTAGTTTTACAATTTATATTTAAATTCATGACTCATTTAGAGTTAACTTTTTTATAAGGTGTAAGGTTTAGAGTTTAGGTCAAGGTTCATTTCCTTTCCTTCCTTTCTTTCTTCTTCTTTTTTCTTTTCTTTTGGCCTAAGGAGAGCCAAGTGCTCCAGCAAAATTGTTGAAATGGCAATTCCTCTTTTATCAAATTGCTTTTGCCCCTTGTCAAAAACCAGTTGGGCACATTTGTGTGGGTCTATTTCTAGGTTCTCTTCTCTGTTCTATTGATCTATGTATTAATCCCTTTAGCAATATCACAAAGTTTTGATTACTATAGCTACGTAATAAATCTTGCAACCAGACAGACTCACTCCTTCCACTTTATTCTTTTACAAAACTGTTTTAGTAATTCTTATTCCTTTGCCTTTCCAAATATATTTTAGAATAATCATGTCAATAGCTACAAAAAAATCTTACTTGGATTTTGACAGCAACTATGTTTAATATGCATATCAATTTAGGAAGAATTGATATCTGATATGGTTTGGATTTGTGTCCTCACCCAAATCTCATGTCCTCAATGTAATCCCCAATGTTGGAGGTGGGACCTGGTGAGAGGTAACTGAATCATGGGGATGGTTTCTCATGATTTAACACCATCCCCCTTGGTGCTGTTATAGCAATAATGATTGAGTTATCTCAAGATCTGGTTGTTTAAAGTGTGTAGAACCTCCCCCACCACTCTCTCTCAGTCCTGCTCCTGCCATGTTAGACACCTGCTCCCAGTTTGCCTTCTGCCATGAGTAAAAGCTACTTGAGGCCTCTGCAGAAGTGGATGCTGACATGCTTCCTGTACAGCCTGTGGAACTGTGAGCCAATTAAACCTCTTTTCTTTATAAATTACCCAGTGTTGAGAGTACATTAATACATGTTTACTACGTTGAGTCTTCCAATCCATGAACATGGTATGTCTCTCCATTTACTTAGGTCTGCTTTTGTTTCTTTATTAATAGGCTTCATTTTCAGCATATAATTCTGTATACGTTTTTCTAAATTTATGCTTAACCATTTAGTTTTTTTGACTGGCTATAAATGGTATTATATTTTAAATTTTGGTTTCTATTGCTAGTGTATGCAAATCATATTGACTTTTGTGCTTATCTTGTATCCTGTGACATTGTTGAACTTGTAGTAATTCTCAAAGTTTGTTTTTGGTAGATTCCTTGGGATTGTCATTTTTTTTCTTTTCTTTTCTTTTTTTTTTTTATCATTTGATAAATTTTTATTCCCTGGCAGAGCCACAGAACCATCCTTGGGATTTTCTCTACAGACAATCATGCCATCTACAAACAAGAGATTAATTTCTTCTCTTCTGATCTGTATATCTTTTATTTCCTTGCCTTGCCTTACTGGACTGACTAGAACTTCCAGCACTATGTTGAATAAGAGTGCTGAGAGCAGACATCTTTGTCTTGTTTCTAGTCTTAGAAGAAAAGCATTCAAAATATTTTTTTTCTGCATCAGTTGATAGAATCATATGGTTTATCTTCTTTAGCCTGTTAATATGCTAGATTATATTCATGGATTTTTGAATACTATACTAGCCTTGCATCCCTGGAATAAATCACATTTGGTAATAGAATAGTATATAATTCTTTTTATATATTGCTGAATTCTATTTGCTAATATTTTATTAGAGATGTTTGTCTCTATACTCATAGGGGATACTGGCCTGTATTTTCTTCTTTTTTTGTATTATTTTTCTCTGGTTTTGATATTAGATAATACTAGCTTCAAAAAGTGAATTGGGATGTGTTTCCTCCTATTTTCTATTTAAAAAAATAGGTAGAATTGTGTTAATATTTCTTTAAACATTTGGTATAATTCTCCAGTGAAATCATCTGGGCCTCTAAATGTCTTTTCTGGAAGTTTTAAAATTACAAATTGAATTTCCTTCCAAGTTATAGGGCTCTTGAAATGATCGATTTCATCTTGGATGAGTTGTGGTAGTGTGTCAACATTTGAAGAATTGGTTTATTTCATCCCAGTTGTCAAATTTATGTGTGTACAGTTGTTCACAGTAGCCTTTACTACCCTTTTGATGTGTGCAGGCTCTATAGTGGATATTTTCTATTTCATTTCTGATATTGGTAATTTGTGTCTTCACCTGTTTTTTCTTTGTCAGTCTTGCTAGGGGTTTGTCAATTTTATTACTCTTTCAAAGTAGCTACTTTCTCGTTTCATTGATTTTCTCTATTGTTTTTATTTTCAACTTTTTTGGTAGAGACAGGGTCTCACTATATTGCCTAGGCTGGTCTCGAACTCCTGGCCTTAAGCAAACCTCCTGCCTCAGCCTTCCAAAGTGCTGGCATTCTAGATGTGAGCAACTGCTCCTAACCCTAATTTATATTCTTGCTATTTCTTTCCTTTTCATCCTTTTGGGATTACTTTGCTCTTCTTTTTCTAGGTTCTTGAGGTTGAAGCTTAGGTTACTAGGACTTTTCTCCTTTTCTAATGTAGTCATTTCTCACAACAACATACATTTTTGTCTCATCACTGTTTTAGCTGTGTCCCACAAATTTTAATATGCTGTATTTCCATTTTAATTCAGTTTTATTATTAATTATTACTAATTTTTTTTTTTTTTTTTTTTTTTGAGCTGCTTTCACTCTGTTACCCAGGCTGGAGTTCAGTGGCATGATCATAGCTTACCGCAGCCGTGGTCTCCTGGGCTCAAGTGATCCTTCCAACTTAGCCTGCCCAAGAAGCTGAGATTACAGGCCTATACCTCCATGCCTGGCTAATTTTTCTTTTTCTTTTTTTTTTTTTTTTTGAGACAGGATCTCACTTGGTCAACCAAGCTGGAGTGCAGTGGCACGATCTCGGCTCACTGCAGCCTTGACTTCCCAGGCTCGAGGGATCCTCCTGCCTCAGCCCCCAAGTAGCTAGGACCTGTTACAGGTGTGTGCCACCATGCCCATCTAATTTTTGCATTTTTAGTAGAGATGGGGTTTCATCACATTGCCCAGGCTGGTCTTGAACTCCTGGACTCCAGTGATCTGCCCCCTTTGGCTTCTCAAAGTGTTGGGATTACATGCATGAGCCACAGTGACTGGCCAATTTTTAAATTTTTTATAGAGACAGGGTCTCACTGTGTTGCCCTGGCTGGTCTAGAACTCCTGGGCTCAAACGATCCTCCTACCTCAGACCCCCAAAGTGCTAGGATTACAATTGTAAGCCATAGTTTTATTATTTACATGTAGTATTATTTGAATTTCTTTGTAATTTCCATTTTTTGACTCATGAGTTGTTTAGAAGTATGTGGTTTACTTTCCAAGTATTTAAAGATCTAACTTTCGTTATTCTGTTGTTGATTTCTAGTTTGATTCCATTGTGGTCACTGAACATGCTCTGTATGGTTTCAATGATATTAACATGTTGATATCAATTCTGTTTTGGGTGGAGTGTTCTACAAATGCCTATTAGGTAATTTTCTTTGCACTGAAATATACTATATCTGATATTAGTAAAGCTATTACTGGTTTCCTTTGCTTATAAATGTTTGCATAATATATCTTTTCCCATCCTTTTGCTTTCAACCTACTTATATTGTTATATTTAAACTAAGAGTTTTGAGGACAGCATACAATTGAGTCATGTTTTCTAATCTACCCTGCCAATTTCTTTTAATTGTATATTTAGATCATTTACATTCAATATAATCATGGACAATCATTCTATTATTTGTTTTCTGTTTGTTCTCTGTCATGTCTCTGAGTTCTTTTTCTGGCCTTCCAATCAATGTGTTTCTAAATATAGAATTCCATCTTGATCTATTCATGGTGATTTTGAGTATCTGTTTTGAATAGCATTTGAAACGGCTGTTCTAGGTGCTACATTACATATATACATGACTTATTACCATCTACATGTGGTTGCATCTCACAGTTCAAGTAAAGTGTAGAAACCTTACTTGCCATTATGTCCTTGTGCCCTCCCCCATATATAAAATCGTTGCCCTAAATATTTCCTCTGTGTACATTTAGAACCATAAGATATGGTGCTATAATTTTTGCTTTAACTGTTAAACATAATTTAGAAATCTCAAGACAAGAAGAAAGTTGTATTTGTCCACATTTTAACTTATTCACTGTTCTTTCTTTTTGATGTTCCCAGATTCCTTCTTTTATCATTTCCTCTCTGTTGAGAGAACTTCCTGCAGTTATTCTTTTAGGATAGATCTAACGGTGACAAGTTCTTTTGGTTTTTCAACATTTGAGAATGCTAAATTTCCCCTTCTTTCCTGAAAGATACTTTTGCTAGATATAGAATTTTGGATTGACAGTTATTTTTGTTTTGCATTTTGCGATTTTCCTTTGGGTCTCCATGGATTCTGATGAAAAACTAGCTGTCCTTCAAACAGACTTTCTTCCATGAATAATGCATCGCTTTGCTCTTCTGGCTGCTTTCAAGAGATTTTCTTTGTTTTAGTTTTCAAAAGCTTGGTTATGATGTGTTTTAGTGTAGATTTCTTTGGGTTTATTCTGTTTTAAGTTCATTCAGCTTCTTGAATCTGTAAATTCATATCTTTTGCAAAATTTGGGGGTTTTTAACCACTATTTGTTTGAATACTTTTTCAGACCTACTCTCTATTTCTAGGACTGGTGTTATCACAAATGTTAGATCTTTTTTTTTTTTTTTTTTTTTTTGAGACAGTCTTGCTCTGTTGCCCAGGCTGGAGTGCAGTGGCGTGATCTCAGCTCACTGCAAGCTCCGCCTCCCAGGTTCACGCCATTCTCCTGCCTCAGCCTCCCAAGTAGCTGGGATTACAGGCACCCGCCACCATGCCCGGTTAATATTTTTTTTGTATTTTTAGTAGAGACGGGGTTTCATCATGTTAGCCAGGATGGTCTCGATCTCCTGATCTTGTGATCCACCTGCCTCAACCTCCCAAAGTGCTGGGATTACAGGCGTGAAAATGTTGGATCTTTCGTTGTAGTCCAACAGGTCCCTGAGGTTCTGTTTCTTTTTTTCCCCTTTTTAGTCTATTTTCTCTCTGTTGGGTAATTCCTATTGATCTAATCTCACATTCACTGATTCTTTCCTCTGTCCCCTCATTTTATTGTTGGGTCTAGCCATTGAGATTTTAAATTTGTTCTAAAATTTCCATTCAGTTTTTTTTTTTCAATCTTCTCTTTCCTAAGATTTTCTATCTTCTCATGAGTTTCAAACATGTTTATTAATTGATCATTAAATAATTTTTATAATGGCTGCTTTAAAGTCATTGTCAGATAATTCCAGTATCTCTGTCATTTTGGTGTTGCCATTGATTTTTTTTTTTCCAGTCAAGTTGAGATTTTATTAGACAAGTGATTTTCAACTACAACATGGACAGTTTGAGTAGTATGTTATGAGATTCTGGATCTTATTTAAACGTTATGTTTTAGATGTTTTTTTCATTATGGCCAGGTAGGGTAGACTCTAAGTTACCCATCTGACTTCTGTTGATAAGGAAGGAGACCACCCCTTATATTGTCTTAGGCCCAATTTCTGCCTCCAAAGAAAGAAAAAGTAAAAATGAAAAGGCAGAAATGAAATCCACAAGCAGACAGCTTGGCGCCACACCCTGGGCCTGGTAGTTAAAGATCGACCCCTAACCTAATTGGTTATGTTATTATCTATAGATTACAGACATTGTATAGAAAAGCACTGTCCTGTTTTGTTCCGATCTAATTACTGGTGCATGCAGCCCCCAGTCATGTACCCACCCCCTGCTTGCTCAATCGATCACGACCCTCTCATGCACACCCCCTTAGAGTCGTGAGCCCTTAAAAGGGATGGGACTTGCTCACTCAGGGAGCTCAGCTCGTGAGACAGGAGTCTTGCAGATGCCCCTGGCCGAATAAACCCCTTCCTTCTTTAACTCAGTGTCTGAGGAGTTTTGTCTGTGGCTTGTCCTGCCACATTTCTTGGTTCCCTGACTGGGAAGCGAGGTGAATGACGGATGGTGGAGGCAGCTCCTTAGGTGGCTTAAGCCTGCCCTGTGGAACATCCCTGCAGGGGACTCCAACCAGCCCAAGCAACACGGATCCTGAGAGCGCTCCCGGGTAGGCATTTGCCCTGGTGGGATGCCTCGCCAGAACAGTGTGTGGCAGGCCCCCGTGGAGGATCAACACAGTGGCTGCACACCGGGAAGGAATGGGCACTTGGAGTCTGGACATCTAAAACTTGGTAAGACTAGTCTTTGAAACTTGCCTACTCTGTTTGAGTGGAAGCGTGGCCTGATCACCCATGGTGTGCCTTTATCGGCACTTTGGTTTTGGTTTTGACTTGGTTTGAATTGCTTGACAGGACCGGTCTTGGGAACTTGTCCACTCCATTTGAGTGGAAGCATGGCCTGATCACCCACGGTGTGCCTGTACTGGCACTTTGGTTTTTGTTTTTGACTTGACTTGGATTGCTTGATAATTTGGTTTTGTTTTTGACCTGGCTTAGATTTCTGGATATTCTGATTTTGGTTTGGTGCAAACGGCAAAAGTGTGTGTATGTCCTTTATACCTGTTCTTTGTTTTGTGGTGTGTGTGTGGTGTCAGCGTGGTGTTTTGTCTCGAAGAAGCAGAGGTCAGGCACAAATAAGCCCACCCTACTAGGAACTATGTTGAAAAAATTTCAAAAAAGAATTTAAAGGAGACTATGGAGTACTGTGACACTAGGAAAACTTAAAACTTCGTGTAAGATAGATTGGCCAGCATTAGAGGTAGGTTGGCCCTTAGAAGGAATCCTGGACAGGTCCCTTGTTTCAAAGGTATGGCACAAGGTAACCTGTAAGTCAGGGAACCCAGACCAGTTCCGTATATAGACACTTGGTTACAGCTGGTTTTAGATCCCCGTCCCCAACACACAGTGGTTGAGATAACAGCAGCATAAGTGGCTGGCAGAGGCAAGGAAAGACAAGCAGAGAGAGAGAAAGGAAAGAGACAGAGAGGAAAAGAGGCAAAGAGAGAGAGGAAGAGACAGACAAAGAGGGAGTCAAGGAGAGAGAGAAAGAGAGAGGCAGAGAGAGAGAAGAGACAGAGGTAAAAGGAAAGTTAAAGAGAGAGACAAAGTCAAAGAGAGAAAGAAAGAGATATACGAGTAGTTAAGAAAAAAAAAGTGTACCCTATTCCTTTAAAAGCCAAGGTAAATTTAAAACCTATAATTGATAATTGAAGGTATTCTCTGTAACCCTATAACACCCCAATACCACTTTGTTGTCAGTGTAAACAAGGGCGTATCTGAAAGCACTGAGGCCTTCCAATCCAACATTCTTAACCCAGTAACCCACGGATGGCCCAAATGCATTCAATCCGTAGTGGCAACTGCTTTGCTAACAACAACAACAACAAAGTAAAAAAAAACAAAAAAATTTTAGAGGAAACCTCATTGTGAGCACACCTCATCAGTTTAGAAGTATCCTAAGGAAAAAAAAGCCGGGGGGCAGAATTTAAATAAAAAGAGTATTATATGGTAAATTCTTGTCCTGAAATAAATTAATTGGTTGTTTAAAGAACGAAATATTTGTTGTAAGTCAGAAAGTTGAGGCATGTCGAAGAACTGTCTGCAAAAGTCATGAAACAGAAAAATGTTACAAAAAAGAATTTATGCAAAAAATATTGTATAATTTAAAAGTAACTAGGCCTCCTGAATGTAAAACTACTGAAAAAAAAAAAAGTTTATGTGCAAGGTGTATAAGAAAAGTAAAATATACCTTTGGTGAAAAGATTATAAGGAGGCATAAGAATGTATATTTTTACTTACATTAAAAAGTTTAAAAAAATATTGTTTTGAAGGTTTAAGCAAGTTTTAAAATGTTAATTGTAAAGAAAATTCTGTGTGTAAACATATTAGCTAAAGTTAAAGAAGTACCATCCAGTTTTTCTGTGAACTGGACATTAAAGTAAAAGCATAACAGGTGTTTCTTAAAGCACCAACCTGCTCTTTAACAAAAATTATAAAAGTTTAAAAAGAGTCTATAAAATCTTACCTTATGGTCAAACATTAAAAATTAGATAAATATGTCTACAAGGTTTTATTAAAATTAGGTTTAACATTAATAACACATTAATATAAAGATAAAATTTAGTTTATCTGGTATAAAAATCATACGAGAAGCATTGTTAAATATAAAATAGTATTTGGCTTTCTTTAGTTTAAAAACTAATAAAAAGAGGTGCTAAAGGAAAATTCTCAGTAAAAAGGCACTAAGGACTACAAAGTCCACTGCCAAGGTCCCCATATTTAAAACAAAAGGTCAGTTTCTTAAAAATTATATACTTGGTTTATCTTCCACTTTCCTTTCTCAAAAACTAAAAGTCTTTTAGCACATGCACCATCCCTAGAATTTCTGGTAAACCAGCACCAACCTGAAGATCATGTTCTCATCAAAGGGTGGAAAGAAGAAAAACTTAAGCCAGCCTGGGAAGGACCCTACCTTGTGCTGCTAACCACCAAGACTGCTGTTCGTACAAGAAAAAAAAAAAAAGAAGAATGGACTCATCACACCCAAGTCAAGAAAGTGCCAACCCCTCCAGAGTCATGGGCCACAGTCCCGGGGAAAACCCTACCAAACTAAAGCTAAGAAAAATTTAACCCTTTTCATCTATTCTATTACTCTTTTTCCTTTCCTCGTTCTATTGCTGACCATCTAGTTACTAACATAACCAAGTCAATTTTGCCTCAAACTATTGCATTTAATGCTTCCCTTGTTAGTATCCATGAAGACTTGCCAAGTCAAAGACAGCTTTCTACTTCAGAAAAGTACTTCTGTCCCTTCTGACTCTCCTCAGACTGGGCATTAGTAAACTAGGACCATTTAATCCAGGGAGATTTCGATAAAGACCCCAGCGCCAACCAGGAGTCTTGCCCCCCAACGTAGAGCTTACATGCCATAGTTGGTCCAACGTTCTGTGGACCACTAAAAAGCAAGGATGGACTGCCCCAACCGGTTTCTGTAATTTCCTAAAACCATACATTCATTTTACTAGAAGATCATAGAAGTTAAAGGCTTAAAACAAACTTTAGCAATTAAAACAGGATACCAAGATGCAAATGCATGGTTAAAACAGATCAAATATTCCATCTGCATGTTAAACAAAAGCAATTGTTATGCTTGTGCACATGGCAGGCCAGAGGCCCAGACTGTCCCCTTTCCACTAAGGTGGTCCTCCAGTCGACCAGGTGTGGGCGGCATGGTAGCTCTTTTCCAGGATTCTACAGCCTGGAGTAATAAGTTGTGCCAAGCTCTCTCTGCCATATCCCAAAGTCTGGCACCCTGCAGGTCAGCCCCCAAGGGCCATCCAGCTTCTGTCTCCCAACACTAAGTTCACTTCGTGTCTCTCATGACAGGGAGGAAACTTAGTATTCCTTGGAGACCTGAAAGGATGCAGTGAGCTTAAGAATTTTCAAGAGCTTATCAATCAGTCAGCCCTTCTTCATCCCTGAGCGGATGTGTGGTGGTATTGTGGTGGACCTTTACTGGGCACTCTGCTGAATAAGTGGCATGGCACTTGTACTTTAGTCCAATTGGCTATCCCTTTCACCCTGGCATTTCATCAACCAGAAGGAAAAAAAATAAGACATCATAAAGCAAGAGAAGCCCCTTATAAGTCTTTCGACTCTCATGTCTATTTAGATGCAACTGGAGTCCCACGAGGAATACCAGATCAATTTAAAGCTTGAAATCAAATAGCTGCAGGATTTGAGTCAATATTTTAGTAGGTGACAGTTAATAAAAATGTAGATTAGATACACTACATCTATTACAACCAACAGAAATAAGCTTTTCATGAGTTAAAAGAAAAACTCATGTCGGCCCCAGCCCTGAGGCTACCTGACCTGACAAAACTCTTTACACTCTATGTGTCAGAAAGAGAAAAAATGGCAGTTGGAGTTTTAACCCAGACTGTGAGGTCCTGGCCAAGGCCAGTGGCCTATCTCTCAAAACAACTAGATAGGATTTCCAAAGGCTGGCCCCCAGATCTAACGGCCCTAGCAGCAACAGCCCTGTTAGCACACGAAGCAAATAAACTAACCCTTAGACAAAACCTGAATATAAAGGCCCCCCATGCTGTGGTAACTTTAATGACTATCAAAGGACATCATCAGTTAACAAATGCTAGATTAACCAAGTACCAAAGCTTGCTATGTGAAAATCCCCACATAACCACTGAAGTTTGCAACACCCTAAACCCCACCACCTTGCTCCCGGTATCAGAGAGCCCAGTTAAACATAACTGTGTAGAGGTGTTGGACTCAGTTTATTCTAGCAGGCCCAACGTGCGAAACCATCCTGAAATATCAGTAGACTGTGAGCAGTACATGGACAGGAGCAGCTTCGCCAACCCCTGCAAAGTGACTGTGAAGAGGACGACAAACCCTGCTCCAGTCACACGCAGAAGCTGACTGGTCCATGCACAGCCGAAGCATGAGAAAACTCATCTCAGGACTCATTTTCCTTAAAATTTGGACTTTTATAGTAAGGACTTCAACTGACCTCAGACTGAGGACTGTTCCCAGTGTATATATCAAGTCACTGAGGTAGGACAAAAGTTTGCTATGGTCCTATTATTTTACGGTTATTTTAAGTGTACTGGAACTCTAAAAAGAACTTGTTTGTATAATGTTATTCTACACAAGGTATGTAGCCCACGAAATGACCAACCTGATGTGTGTTATGCCCCATCTGAGCCTCCCATGACCACAGTTTTTTTAAAATAAGATTAAGGACTGAGGACTGGTGGAGGCTCATAAATGATACGAGTAAAGTGTTAGCAAAAACAGAAGAAAAAGAGGTGCCCAAACAAGTCACCTTAAAATTTGATGCCTGTGCTGTTAATAAGTTAGGAATAAGGTGTAGTTCTCTTAATTAGAAAAGAGGCTATATGGCAGAAAATAAGTACATCTGTCATAAATTAGGACTGTGTGGAAATAAATGTAAATACTGGTCTTGTGTCATTTAGGCCACTTAGATTAAAAAAAAATGAAAAGGATCCAGTCCACCTTCAGAAAGGAAAAAATGACCCTTCCTGTACTAAAGGACAATGTAACCCCTTAGAGCTAGTAATAACCAATCCCCTTGATCCTTGCTGGAAAAAAGAGGAGTGTGTGATCTTAGGAATTGATGGGGCTGGACTGAATCCTCAAGTAAATATCTTGGTTTGAGAAGAAGTTTATAAACGCTTTCCTAAGCCAGTGTTTCAAACTCTCTATGATGAACTAAATGTGCCAGTACCAGAAATTAGAGGAAAAAAAAGAAATTTGTTTTTGCAATTAGCTGAGCATGGAGCCCAGTCTCTCAATGTCACTTCATGTTATGTATGTGGAGAAACTGTAATAGGAGATCAACGGCCATGGGAAGCCCGATAATGAGTACCTACAGATCCAGTTCCTGATGAATTCCCAGCTCAAAAGAATCACCCTGATAATTTCTAGGTCCCAAAAGCCTCAATTATTGGACAATATTGCATAGCTAGAGAAAGAAAAGAATTCACTCACCCTGTAGGATGACTTAGTTGTCTGAAACAGAAACTGTATAATGGTACCACAAAAACAGTCACTTGGTGGAGTTCAAATCACACAGAGAGAAATCCATTTAGTAAATTCCCAAAGTTGCAAACTGTGTGGACCCACCCGGAGTCCCACCAAGACTGGACAGCCCCCACTAGATTATACTAGATGTGCAGGCGTACAGCTTATGCCAAATTACCTGACCAGTAGGCAGGTAGTTGTGCTATTGACACTATTAAACTATCTTTCTTCCTCCTGCCCATAAAAACAGGTGAATTCCTAGGCTTCCCTGTCTATGCTTCCCGCGAAAAGAGAAGCATAGCTATAGGAAATTGAAAAAATGATAAATGGCCCTCTGAGAGAATCATACAATATTACAGGCCTGCTACTTAGGCACAAGATGGCTCGTGAGGATACCAGACCCCCATTTACATGATCAACCAAATCATACGGTTACAAGCTGTCTTAAAAATAATCACTAATAAAACTGGCAGAGCCTTGACTATTCTGGCCCGGCAAGAAGCTCAGATGAGAAATGCTATCTATCAAAATAGATTAGCTCTTGACTGCTTGCTAGCAGCTGAAGGAGAGGTCTGTAGGAAATTTAACCTTACTAATTGCTGCCTACACATAGATAATTAAGGGCAAGTAGTTTAAGACATAAAGATACGACAAAATTGGCACATGTGCCCATGCAAGTGTGCCATGGATTTGATCCTGGGGTCATGTTTAGAAAACGGTTCCCAGTGCTAGGAGGATTTAAAACTCTTATAATAAGAGTTATAATAGTAATAGGAACCTGCTTACTGCTCCCTTGTTTGCTATCTGTACTTCTTCAAATGATAAAAAGCTTCATCGCTACCTTAGTTCACCAAAATGCTTCAGCACAAGTGTACTATATGAATCACTATCGATCTGTCTTGCAAGAAGACTTAGGTAGTAAAAATGAAAGTGAGAACTCCCACTATTGAGTGAGAGTCTCAAAGGCGGGGAGTAAAGGAGGAAACCATCCCTCATATTGTCTTAGGCCCAATTTCTGCCTCCAAAGAAAGAAAAAGTAAAAACTAAAAGGCAGAACTGAAATCCACAAGCAGACAGCCCAGTCCCACACCCTAGGTCTGGTAGTTAAAGATCGACCCCTGACCTAATCGGTTATGTTATCTATAGATTACAGACATTGGATAGAAAAGCACTGTGAAAATCCCTATCCTGTTTTGTTCCAATCTAATTACCGGTGCATGCAGCTCCCAGTCACGTACCCCCTGCTTGCTCAATCGATCACGACCCTCTCACGCTCACCCCCTTAGAGTTGTGAGCTCTTAAAATGGACAGGAATTGCTCACTCGGGGAGCTCGGCTCTTGAAACAGGAGTCTTGCCGATGTCGCTGGCCGAATAAACCCCTTCCTTCTTTAACTCAGTGTCTGAGGAGTTTTGTCTGAGGCTCGTCCTGCTACATTGACACCCAAGGGATGAAGGGGCTCCTTATAGCTGCTGGGTAGGGAAAGCAATTCTGACTCTGTACTAGGCTTCCACTGTTACCATCTTGGCTGGGACAAGTGGGAGTCCCTTGTTACTTCTCCCACATGACCTTTACTGATAACATGGGGGTAGTGGCGATGGTAGTCCCATTACTGCAGGGCAGTGATGAAAGTCTTTGCTCTCTACTCAGCCTCTTCTGGGACAGTACCCGAGAGCAGAGAAAGAGAGGGGGTGCTTCATTACTGCTGGGGAGAGGGTAAAGTCCACTCAATCTCTGCAAGCATGGCTGGAGATGGCTGGAGTAGAGTAGAGCAGTTACTGTCTAAAAGTTTCTTTTAGAAAGTATTAAAGACCAGAGGCCAGTTGTGGTGACTTGTGCCTATAATCCCAGCATTTTGGAAAGTCAAGGTGGGTGGATCACCTCAGGTTAGGAGTTTGAGACCAGCCTGGCCAATATGGTGAAACCCCCTCTCTACTAAAAATACAAAAATTTGCTGGGAGTTGTGGCGGGCACTTGTAGTTCCAGCTACTTGGGAGGCTGAGGCAGGAGAACTGCTTGAACCCAGGAGGCAGAGGTTGCAGTGAGCCGAGATTGAGCCACTGCACCCCAGCCTGGGTGGCAGAGTGAGACTCTGTCTCAAAAAATATATAATAATAATAAAGAAAGAAAATATTGAAGATCAGAATATACTGCCGCAAAATGACTGTAGGGGACCCAAAATATACCATTCCTAAAGATGCCTCTTGGGCAAAAAGATTATTTTAAACTGAGTATTTTGAGAAACTGGAGACACAGGAGAAGCTCTAAAAATGGAGAAGTTCCCTTTTTAAAGGGAAATTCACATCTATAAAGGACATTTCCACTCGAATCGGTGTTTTCCTCTCTGTACCATGAAGGATGACTCTAAATCACCAGGGACTCTATTATCAATGCAAAGGGCACCAACCTAAATCTGCATAAGAAACTTTTGTCTTGTGTACAGTGCTTTTTTGGTTACCTCCCATTACTGACTTCTTTTCTTTGTTTTAGTTGAAGTATTTAGTATTTAAGTCTGAACTCAGAAGCCACCTCTTTGAGATTTATTCATTTCTCTGGGTATCTCCCATGTACATATGAAATATAATGTTAATAAATTTATATATTTTTCTTGTTAATCTGTCTTTTGTAACAAAGATCTGCTCCAAGTAAGAACTATACAAGGTAGGGAGAAGACTGTTTTTTCCTGCTCTATGAAACATTGCTCCTTTCCCGGTCTTTGGGCTAGAGAGAGTAGGCTTTTGCTGGGGCCTTTAAAAGTCTCTACTCTTTGGTGTTTCTGGGTTGCTGGCTCCACACCTAGGATATATGTGATAAAAAGAAAACCTACGGAACTCACCACTGTGTTTGTTGCTTGGGTCCCAAAGTCCCTACATAGCCTGCTTTCTATTCTCTACTTTGTATAGTCTTCTTAATGTTGTTTTATAGATAATATCCAGGGTTTTTTGTACTTAGCAGGAGAAATAGTGGAAAGTCCATTTACCCTATCTTCCTGGAAGCAGAAATCCCAGAAGGAAAATGGAATCCATAACTGAAGAATGCTTTATAAAATCCATTCTACAAGGCAAAAAGAAAATGACAAAGAGCAACAAGGGGCTAGGAGGGACAAACAAACCTGTAAAGAGAAGTAAAATGATCTTATCAAAGTATATGTGGAGAATTTTACATATATTTGCCAGAATTTCAAATGCTGATTCCATTGGGTCTCAAGTAATTTCCAAAGGTAGACTGGCTCTAACTCTTGATTTAATCAACATTTGAAAATCAATGAGGGGAAGGAACTAAATGGAAGCCACAGAGTGACTCTAGGACAGAACCAAAATGAGAGTTGAGGGTTTCTGACTTCCTGTCAGTATCATTTTCACCAGTAGGCATCTGTTCCATAATATTGTCAGAGGCATTTGAACCAGAGAGACTTCATGTTGAGTGTGGGCTAGGAAAATGAGGCTGAAACTTGCTGGACTGTATTCTCAGAAAGTAAGGCATTCCGAGCCTCTAGATGTTTAAAGTTAAGGGAACAAATTAATAATGTTTACCAAAACAGACTCAGACTTGGGAGTGTCCAGATATCCTGATATCTGGAGAACAAAGGCATTCCTAATTTTGCTTCAAAGATAGTAATATCGATTCTTGGGCTGGGTGCAGTGGCTCACGCCTGTAATCCCAGCACTTTGGGAGGCTGAGATGGGTGGATCACGAGGTCAGGAGATTGAGACCAGCCTGGCCAGCATGGTGAAACTCTGTCTCTAAAAAAAATACAAAAATTAGCTGGGCACAGTGGTGCTTGCCTGTAGTCCTAGCTACTCAGGAGGCTGAGGCAGGAGAATCACTTGAACCTGGGAAGCGGAGGTTGCAGTAAGCCGAGATCGTGCCACTGCACTCCAGCCTGGGTGACAGAGTGAGACTCCATCTCAAAATAATAATAATAATAATAATAATAATATCGAATCTTACAAAATATAGTAATTAAGAAAATTAATCCTTTATCACAAACTTGTAGCAGAACACATCTCCCTATATATACAAGCATTGTACCTGGGGTGGGTACATCCCTCCTCTTATTTTCAGGAATATCCTACTCTGTCTACGGAGGAGCTATTCTTTCACCACTTTACTCACTTAATAAACTTGCTTTTGCTTTGCACTGGAGGCTCACCCTGAATTCTTTCTTGCACGAGATCCAAGAACCCTCTCTCAGGGTGTGGATCGGGACTCCTTTTCTGTAACAATATGGTGGACAGATGAAGAGTTGGACCAAATGGTCTTTAAGGGATATTTCCAACTTCAACCTCTGGCAATTTCCATGACTGTCCTTAGCCCTTGCTTCCCCTCTTCCTATCTCATCTTTTTTAACCACTATGCTAAGGCTATATTAAAGAATGGAAATTGGGGGGAAAATGGAAGGGGGAAAAATCTATCAATAGGATAAATATACTGAATTTTGTATTTGTGAGGACTGCTTCTTGTTACATATTTAGAAAAATACCTCCCATATGAACTGCAGCTGTACAATTGAACAGGCAGGGCTGTTAACTTGTTTCTAGTTCATTACGCATGTGACCTTATGGCATTCTTAATACAGCTGAGCATGGAAAACTTTATTCAGGAGTCCTGCTGTTATCATTAACTAGGGCAACAGCAGCAGCTATGGTGAAAGGAAATGCAATACAGCAGCAGAATGCCTGGGCTTCAACACTACATACTAGTTGTATAACTCGGGGCAATCATGTAACCTCTTTGTACCTCAGTTGCTTCATTTAAAAGGGGGACGACAGCAATACTAAACCTTATTAGTTCTTTTGAGGATCACAGGTAAAAGCTTAGAAAGTGCCATTAGCTACTGCTGCAACTAATTGTTACATCATTCATTGGAGGTCTGTTATAAATAAAATACCAGATAGAAGCTTTGCATATTTTATCACATCTAACACTAGAATAACATTTGAAGTATGGGGTATTGTTATCCCCACCTTATAGATTAAGAAACTAGGATTAGTTTATTATGAAAGTCATTTATAAATATAGTATAAAATAGTATGATCTAAAACGATAAATTACATTTTAAAACAACTTTTGAAGCCAAAAAGTAAAGTCACAAAAACATTTCCTAGCATATTCATAAAATACAATTAGCAAAGCACCCAGTATTAAAATACATTACCATAACAACTATTTATTACTTCTATGATTTAAATTCTCCCAAAACATTTAAAGCAGGAAAATAAAAACAAACTGTTAACTCTACAAGAGTATTAGGCTTTGTGTCCTTCTGCTGTTTTTTGTAAAGTACTCCCACTGAGCTAACAGGCATACCCAGGATTCCTGTAGGGACTCCGTATATACTATGTACTATGTGCAGAAGAAGTGTTTCTCACCATCCTGCAGCTAGAGTGAAGAATCGGAAACGCAAGATAAAATTAAAACTTGATGAGGCTTTTCCGTCTAATTTCTCATGTAAAAATTCCCTCATTCTATTTCCAATTTTATTTATTTCTAGTTTTAAACTTTTGGAAGAGAAAAATAAAAAACTAGTAAATAATTGCTTGCTTGATATTTGTCCACTGTCAGAGAGTATTGTGTAAACACTTTGCGATACAAGAATAAACATATACATTTTAAAATCTGTGCTTACCAAGGCAGAATGGTTCTAATACATTCAATGGCGAAAATTCATTCTCCAGGTTCATTAATTGAAGGCACCTTCTGATTAGCAAGGACTTGATTTTCTCAGGACATGGTTTCAATAATAAGTAGCCAGTAACATAGAGAACATATCGAAACCAGCACAAAAGTGGAGTGGCAATTCTGCCATTGGGTGACTCAGACATTCGTTCAATTGTTGGAAACAGCAGAAAGGCGCGAATTACCTACAATAAAGAAGCATACTTTGATGAGGGGTTTTCTTAAGGGATAGGTCCATTACTTATTGTTTCTTCTGTACAGTAATGACAAATGACTGGGTTTTAGGATGACTAGAGATCTGTTCAGACTGAGAAGAACCACCACTCACCACCCTCTCAGCCCATAACGAGGCAAAATCACAGCTCACTGCAGACTTGACATCCTGAGTGCAAGTGATCCTTCCACCTCGGCCTCCCAAGTAACTGGGACTACAGGTGTGCCCCACCATGCCTGGTTCATTTTTTATATTTTTATAGAGACAGGGTCTCCCTATGTTGCCCAGGCTGGTCTTGAACTCCTGGGATCAAATGATCCTCCTGCCTTGGCCTCCCAAAGTGCTGGGATTACACACGTGACCCACCATGTCCAGGTCCCCTCATTTCTTTTTAATGCTAAAAAATATTCTATCATCTGAATGTACCATAGTGTATTTATTCATTCACCTACTGAAGGAAATACTGGTTGCCTGTAAGTTTTGGCAATTATGAATAAAGCTGCTATAAATGTCCGTGTGCACTAAGTTTTCAACTTCTTTGGGTAGATATCTAAGAGCACAATTGCTGGAACACATGGTAAGAATATATTTAGTTTTGTATGAAATCACTAAATTGTCTTCCAGGTGGTTGGACTATTTGACTCCCACCAGTAATGAATGAGAGGTGCTCCATATCCTGCTGTTTCTATATCCTTTTCAGTATTTATTGTCAGTGTTCTGAATTTTGGCCATTCTAACAGGTATGGCGTTATCTCATTGTCTTTAATTTACATTTCCTTGATGCCATATGATGTGGAGCATCTTCTCATGTTTATTTGTCATCTGTATATCTTCTTTGGTGAGGTGTCTGTTAAGGTTTTTGACCCATTTTTAAATAGGTTTTATATTTTTCTTATTTTGAGTTTTCTGAGTTCCTTGTACATTTTTGATTTGTCTTTTATCAGATGTGTCTTTTCAAATATTTTCTCTCAGTCTATTACTTATCTTTTTATTCTCTTGACCCTGCTTTCTGTAGAAGCTTTTAATTTTAATGAAGTTCAGCTTATCTGTTATTTCTTTCATTGATTGTACCTTTGGTTTGTATCTAAAAAGTCATCATCATATCCAAGGTCATCTAGGTTTTCTCCTATGTTATCTTCTAGTCATTTTATAGTTGTTTCATATTTAGATCTATAACCCATTTTGAGTTAGTTTTTGTGATAAGTATAAGGTCTATGTCTAGATTCATTTTCTTGCACGTGGATGTTCAGTTGTTCCAGTATCATTTGTTATAAAGACTGTTTTTGCTATACTTACTATGCTGTGCAATGTATCCCAAAGGAAAAAACTGTATTCCTCCTAATTGAGGCTTTGTACCCTCTGACCATCCTCTCCTCCTTCTCCCACTGCCCACCACCCCAGACTCTAGTAACCACCATTCCACTCCCTGCTCTGTAAGTTCTATTGTTTCAGATTCCACATATAAGTGAGGACATGTGGTATTTGTCTTCCTGTGTCTGGTTTATTTCACTTAACATAATATTCTCCAGCTCCATCTACATTGTTGCACGTGACAAAACTTCTTTTTAAGGCTGAGCAGTATTCCATTGTGTACACACACATTTTCTTTATCCATTCATCTGCTGATGGACACTTAGGTTGATTCTGTTAACTTTGCTATTGTGAAGGGTGTTCCAATGGACATGGAGTACATACATCTCTGATATATTAATTTTATTTTATGGCATGGTCCTGGCTCATTGCAGCATCTCATAAATTTTGATAAGTTCTGTTTTCATTTTCATTTAGTTCAAAATTATTTCTTAATTTATCTTGAAATTTCTTTTCTAATCCATGTTTAATCTCCATGTATTTGGGGACTTTCCAGTTATCTTTCCTTTATTGGTTTCTAAATTCCACTGTGGTCTGAGAGCAGGCATTATATAATTTCTATTCTAAATTTGTTAATGTGTGCTTTACGGACCATAATGTGGTCTATCTTGGTGAATGTTCCATGTGATCTTGAGAAGAATGTGTATTCTGCTCTTGTTGGATGAAGTAGTCTATAGATGTCAATTATACAAGTTGATTGATGGTGTTGTTGGATTCAACTATGTCTTTACCCATTTACTGCCTGCTGGATCTGTCCATTTCTGATAAAGGGGTGTTAAAATCTCCAACTATGATAGTGGATGCATATATTTATGCTCGTAGTTCTATCAGTTTTTGCCTCACAGTTTTATGCTTTGCTGCTAGGCACACGCATGTAAAGGACTGTTATGTCTTCTTGGAGGACTGACCTCTTTATCATTATGTAATGACCTTTTTTATCCTGGATAACTTTCTTTGCTTTGAAAGTCTGCCTTGTCTGAAATGTAGCTACTCCTGTTTTCTTTTGATTAGTGTTAGCTTGGTATATTTTTCTCCATCCATTTACTTTTCATCTACATGTATCTTTATATTTAAAGTGGGCTTCTTCTAAACAACATATAGTTGAGTCTTGTTTTTTGATTCACTCTAACAATCTTGTAATTAGTGCTTTTCTTTTTTTCTTTTTTTTTTTTTGAGACAGGATCTCACTCTGTCACTGCAGCCTTGACCTCCCAGGCTTGAGGAGATCCTCCCACCTCAGCCTTCTGAGTAGCTGGGACTACAGGCACATACCACCATGCCTGGCTAATTTTTCAAATTTTTTGTAGAGATGGTCTCTCTCCCTATGTTGCGCAGGCTGGTCTTGAACTCCTGGGCCCAAGTGATCTTCCTGCCTCAGCCTCCCAAAGTGCTGGGATTATAGGTGTGAGCCACCACGCCAGGTCTATTTGGTGCATTTAGACCACTGATGTTTAAAGTGATTATTGGTAGTTAAATTAATATCAACTATATTTGTCATTATTTTCTCTGTTGTTCTTATTCCTATTTTCATCTTCCACATATTTTCTGCCTTTTGTGGTTTTAACTGAGCATTTTATGTGATTCAATTTTTTCTCCTTTCTTAGCATGTCAGTTTTACTTAAAAAAAAACAAAAACAAAAACAAAAAAAAACTTCCAGTGATTGCCCTAGGGTTTGCAACATCCATTTACAACTAGTCCAAGTTCACTTTTAAACAACATTACACCACTTTACAAGTAGTATATCTTACAAAAACAAAATAATCCTAAGTCTTCCCTCCTGCTCTTTGTGTTGTTGCATTCATTTCACTTATATGTAAGCATACATATAACATATAAACATACATAATCGAAAGCACTGTTGCTATTATTATTTTGAACAAACTTATCAGTTAGATAAATTAAGAATAAGAAAAATAAACATTTTTGTTTTATCTTTGTTTATTTCCTCTTTGATGCTCTTCTTTTCTTTATGGAGATCAGAGTTTCAAGCCCCTATTATTTTCTTTCTGAGTCTCCTGGATCTGAAGTTTGATGTCTGACATTAATTTAAGAAATGTCTGTCATTATTGTTTGAAATGTTTCTTTCTCTCTTTCTTTTTCCATCTAGTATTCCCCTTATGCATATGTTTCACCTTTTGTAGTTGTCCTGCAGTCCTTATTCTTTTTTTTTTTTTTCTTTTCTCAGCCTTTTTCTTTGCTTTTCAGTTTTGGAGGTTTATGTTGAGATATTCTTAGGCTCAGAGACTCTTTCTTCAGCCACTTTCAATCTACTGATAAGCCCATCAAAGGCATTCTTTATTTTATAGTGTTTTTACTCTCTAGTATTTCTCTTTGCTTTTTCCTTAGGATTTCCATCTCTCTTCTTACATTGTCTACCTATTCTTGAATGATGCCTTCTTTATCTGTTATAGGCATTAGTATATTAATCATAGCGGATTTAAATTCCTCATCTGATAATTCCAGAATCGCTACCGGTCTGGGTCTGAAGCTTGCTCTATTCTCCTCAGATTGTTTTTCTTTTCTTTTCTTTCTTTTTTTTTTTTTTTTTTGAATTTGGTATGCCTAGTAATTTTTTCTTGATAGTTGGACATGATGTACCAGGTAAAAGGAACTTCTGTAAATCAGGTTTTAGTAATGCAGTAGTTAGGTGGGGGAAAGGGGAGGAGAGACATTCTATCATCCTATGATTAAGTCTCAGTCTTTTAGTAAGCATATGCCTCTGGTCTACAAACTTCTAAGTGTTTCCTCAGTATTCTTCTCCCCTCTTTGGCAGGACAGGATGGCTAGAGTTGTCTGGAGTTTAGTATTTCCCTTCTCTGATGCAGAAGGTTAGAGCTGACAAGAGTTAGGTATTTCCCTTCCCTTGGGTCAGGCTCTAATAATACCCCAGCAGGTCAGGATTTAGCTAACTAATTTCTCCTGGGGGCAGACCTTGTTAAGAAGAGCACAGTGCTCTGGCATATTTCAAAATGGTTCATTTCATCCTCCCCCTGCCAGAAGCACATAGGGATTTTTCTGCAATATTTACTTGGAGAATCTAATTTAGCTCATGTAGGTAAGTCTAACAAAATAGTAGGGTTTCCCCATGAGTGGGTCCCCCTGGAGTTTTAAACTTTTAGAGTTGTTCATACTGAACCTCCTATAATTCATCAATTACAGCTCAGGTTTTTCTACCAAGGCACTGCTTCCTGTGGGGGTTTCTATTTGTGACTGCATGTTCTGTAGTAACTTGTGGCTCTCAGTATTTGCCAGTCTGTCTCTCTAGTCTTTTGGGGACAGTGGGTTTCCCTGTGTCTTCCCCTATCCTGGGTCCAATAAGAGTTGATTTATCAGTTTGCTCAGCTTTTTACTTGTTAGGGTTGGAATGGCAACTTCTAAGCTCCCTACATGTGGAACTGGAAACCAGAAGTCCTATTAACATTTTTGTATATGTCTTTTGGTGCATGTATGCATGTATTTCTGTTGGCTACATCACTTCAAAGTAGAAATACTGGGTCATATAGTAGGCATATATTCATCTTTAGTAGATAATTACAAAGAGTTTTCCAAAGTAGTTCTACCAATGCTCTTGCAACAGTGTACAAGGTGTACAAAGATTTCTATTTCTCTACATCCTTGTCAACACTTGTTATATTTTGTTTTTCTAATAGACATCCTTACAGGTGTTAGGTGATATATCATTGTGGTTCTGATTTGCATTTCTCTGATAATTAGTGATATTGAGCACCTTTTCATATACCTGTTGGTCATTTGTATTTTTTTTTTTTTTGAAGAAATGTCTATTCAAGTCCTTTGCCCATTTTTAAATTGCTAAGATAGTAGAATAGATTTTAAGTGTTCTTACCACAAAAAAAGATAAGCATGTAAGGTACTGCATAAGTATTACACTTAGCTTGATTTAGTCATTCCACAATATATGCTTATTTCCAAACACCATATTGCACCAATCTATACACTTTCTATTTGTCAATTAAAAATATATATTAAAAAATAAAATATAATTGAGGCTAACAACTAATCAAGTAAATGACTGAGCATAATATGTATATTAATTAGCCATAAGTGATTTATAATGATTATAACAATTTAAGCAATAAATAATAATTGAATCAGATATGTATAATGGTAGTAAGTCACAAGTCCTATGAGGGAGCAGATAAAATAATAAAAGAGGACTAGAAACTGTGAGGGGTAGTGGGATAGCTTTAAATAGGGTGTTTAGTAAAGGCTTTGATGAAAGGTGACATTTGTGCAAAGGCAGTTAGGGAGTAAGCTAAGAGATGCTTGGAAAAATAAATTTTGTAGGGAGGGAAGAGCATGTGTAGAGGCCATAGAAAGCTAATGTGGTGTGTTTGGGTAAGAGCCAGGTGAACCGTATTGCTGGAGCAGGGTACATGAAGAACAGAGCAGTTCAAGTGTTTATTAAAATGTCCTCGATGATTTAAAGGATATAAATGGCTAATTCAGTTAACACCCAACTAAAATGAGAATGTCCCACACAGATTCCATACTGGTTATGTAACTCATAGTACATAATGAACTTTAGATTGATCAAATCAGCTGGCAGAAACAGGAAACAATCCATTACTTTTATAAATGATCCTTTACTGTGACCCATGTTAAGCAAAACTGCATGTAAGGGAAACTCTAAAAATATATAAGCAACCACAGGGTAATATTTGGTTGATCTATATCAATAACAAATTGAGAATTAAAATGCACTCCGAAATAATGGGAACAGACCAAAACAATAAGGAAGTTCTAATATGTACACTGAATGCATCATTGCCTTGTAAAAACATAAGAAGACCAAAGACCTTATCACAACTAATACTTAGCTGATGAGACTGGTTTTCCTCTCTTGCCTTTGGAGAACAATTATTACCTGCTGGGTGAAACTTTTCCTAGATATTATAATGATAATTTCAATGAAATTTATAGTCAAAATTTGATAGGATAAGTCACAGTAACAAAAATTTTTCATTCTTCATATTGTTAAAAAAAAAAAATCACCTAGGTCAAGGAAGTATGCCTAATTTGATAACACAGCTGTGCGGTGAAGGTTTCCAAATCTGTGTACATGACCAAACATTTTCTTAGGTTACTATCTCATTAAAAAAAGAACTCCCATGTTAGCCAATTCATTCTATCCTAAGAAAACATTTTCACATATTTCACATTCTCTTCTGCTATCTACCAGAATCAACTTTTGATAATGAAGCACAACCGTGTTTTCTTGAACAGTACAGGAAGGTAAATATGCACACTGGGACTTTTTACACTGGCTACATTTGCGGGGGTTAGAGGAAAGTATTTTGATGCTTATTTTTCTTGAATTTATTATTATTGTTGTTAATCATTTTTCAGAAAAGAAGCTAAGAAACAATTTGAGGTATGGCCACAAGGTAAGAAGTATGGTGCTCAGGTGTGGATTGTGTGCAATCTGTTTCATTAAATAGGCTTAAAAAAAACAGTAAATCTTAAAAATCCTTAAAAGACTTCATCTGTTTATATAGCTTATTACAGATGCATCCATTTTTTTCTGGGAGAGCAGCAATGATGCCTATGTGTTATTTACTAAGTGAAGCTGCAACAAATAGTACTTCAACATCTTCAAAAGAACATTATCACTGGCACTCTGCCTATTTATTTATTAGTTTAACCCACCTGATGTAGTTATGGCAGGGGGTTTCCCCACTGTACAAGCAGGAAACAAACAAACAAAAAATAGCATACAGTTTCTCTTTTTATATGACTGCAACATTTGTAAGGAATGTCTTAGCCAACATGTAATGTCAACCAGACAGCCTTCAAAGATAAACTTGCTAGCTGTCAAAACATAGGTCTAGAAGTAATCCTAGTTTTGTTTATCTCCTCTTAAGGCCATATGTTCCTCTCCTTAGGATCACACTGGAAACACAAGCCTAGTCAGCTTATTTAATAAGTATGCAGTTTATAAACTGCAAATGCCATTATATTTTAATCAAGAGCTTGCTTTTTGAGATTTTCTACTCTGTCTTAAAAACTTTGTATGTCAGAAATATAAGAATATGCCTCGCAGGGAAGTAGTTGGATTAACAGTAGTAGAGACAGCTTACTATTTTCCATGTGCTACACTTATGCACTTTATATATATTATTTCATTTAATATACATAAAAACCTTATGAAGTTCCCTCATTCCACTGAAGAGATAACTGAGGTTCAGCCAGAAAGTGACAGAGATATGAATTCAAGCAGGATGACTTCTGAATCCATGCCATTAATGTTTATATATACTATACATTTACATACGAAATCAGTTATTTGTAATTGTTATTGTTTGGAGGCAATTTTCTTAGGGTTGAACCAATTACTACTATTATTGTCAGATACGGGCTAATCTTTACAAATGTCTCAAATCATTTAGCTCCAGAAATAATTAAACTCATATCCTAAGAAGTAAAGCACGAGATCTTTCAACTACTGATTACTGAACCAAAATTATGCCATTTTAGTATGTTTCAGTTAAGATGCCACTCAAGAAACTAACCACTTTTGCCATTTTCCATTCATGTGAATTATATTCAGACCTTCTGGGGCAGAGATTTTTCTACACTTTAATTACCTGAATGTGGAAAAAAAAAAAAAAGCAGCCATTTCATACGTTTGATTTTCATGTCAGGGTTGTTAATTATAAGGAATGTTTGCATATTTGCAGAGGTCTTTACATAACTTATAACTACACAAACATCTGAAACTTAGCTTCAATATCTTCCTATAGCCCATTCTTCTCAGGCTTTTATCATTTTATATTCTCTTCACTTATTTTATTTTGAATGCAAAATGCTGTTCTCCTCAGCTTGAACTCATGGAAACCACTTCGTTTTGGGCTGTTCCGATTCAGAATCACTGAGAACTCATTCAGAAAACAATGATGCTCACAGGCTCACTGCAAATTATTCTTTACCTGCTGCTCTACAGTACAACTGTCTCTTAGGGAACATCTGTTATTTTGAATTAAACACTGTTCTCCAGGTAGCCTCAGAATTCAGTGAATAGTGAATAGCAAACCTTAAGGTCTATAGTTACAAAATTCTCACATGACTACTATGGCCTTTGGTAGTATCAGGCCTTTCTCATGGTTCCTGGAGGTAAAGCTACACAGAATGTGACAGGATGGCTCTGCTGATCAAGAAACTGCTACTTGGCATAAACTTGGAGCTGGAGTGCTATGTATCGGTCAGGAAGCACACACATACCCAACCAATATGTTTGGCAGTGGCACTGGGACTGTTCTAAGTTAAAAACCCCAATATTTAAAAGTGCAGGTCTAGCATGACTGGGAGGGGGAGCCATTCGTTAGATTTACTGGTTGTTCATTGGTTTGTTCATTTGTTAATTCATGAAGATATACTGAGTACCTACAGTATGCCTGGTGCTGTGCTGAGTGCTGGAGACACAGGGGTGACAAGACAAAGCCCTTGCCTTCAGAGAACATAAATTCTAGTGGGAGAGATACTTAGAGAGGTATGAGGACATGGGAAATGAAGAGTAAAATAGAAACATACAAAATGGGCACTCAAAATTTCTTCTCTATAAGGGTCCAGGAACTCAGCAGCTCAGAAAGAAATTTTCTTGACAAACACTGAGTATCTACATAAGCAAAGTGCTGCTCATAGAATACAGGGTTATTCAGTGAAACCGTAAAAAAATTATACCCTATTTAACTTTACTGAAAGATACTGTGAAACATGTATACTTCAGTTCCATACACTAAAATGCCATTTTTATACCAGTACTAAGATGAGGCAAAGGTATCCGTGACAGGATTTCAGGCCAAGGATGAATAACACAATGCAAAGGGCCATAGCCAGAGGCATGTATAGGGCACACAGCACAGCTCCAGCCACAAGGGATTTCTGCCACAGAAGCTGCCCCAGGACACTCTCAGCTTCTAGGAAGTCAACTGGAAGGCAAAGAGGGCAGCTTTCTTGTTCAATTTTATGTGGTATGAAGCAAATCCATCAGTTAGGGCAGCTAAGACCCCATGAGACAGAGACTAAACCTTGGGAATATAAGCAGTTAATTCACAGACAAAAGGTTAGGCCCAAATGGCTAAAGAAGTGTGTAAGTCCCCATATCAGCTTTGATAACGGAACAGGTTAGGATCTGTCCTGCTTAGTTCAGGAAAGAAGACATATCTGATACTTATTTCTTCCTCACAGGTCTCTGAAGGGGGTTTCCTCTTCCCGTTTACTCCCAGACGGAACAGGTTCATAAGGGTAGCATCCCTCCCGGTAGTACCATGGTATCTCCCAGATAACCGAAATTTAGTTACTGATTTCTACCTCTGCCTTACTAAACTTTTTTGTTTGTTTGTTTTTTGGGACAAAATCTCATTCTGTTGCCCAGACTGGAGTGCCATGGTACAATCTCGGCTCACTGCAACCACCGCCTCCTGGGTTCAGGCAATTCTTCCACCTCATTCTCCCTAATAGCTGGGATTGCAGGCACGTCCCACCACACCCAGCTGACTTTTGTACTTTTAGTAGAGATGGGGTTTCACTACATAGGCTAGGCTGGTTTCGAACTCCTGACCTCAGGTGATCCACCCGCCTCAGCCTCCCAAAGTGGTGGGATTACAGGTGTGAGCCACTGCGCCCAGCCTGCCTTACTAAACTTCTGAGATCTCAGCTTCTGCAGAGCTTAGAGAAAGGACAACTGACTCTGGGGAGACTTAACTTCCCTAATGGGACTGAAGAGCATTGCTGATAGCCTTTGTCCATCAAAAGTGCCCCCACGATATCTGAAAATGCTCTGTGATGAAACTGGGGATCATGTACTCTGTGTTAGTCAGTAACCAAGAAATTCACCTAACTCAATGGCTCTAGACAGTTGTTCAGTAAATACAACTAATATTTCCAATTGATAGAATTAACCGATGCTTTTCAAATGCACACAGCAAAAGTTTGCATTAAGTTATTAAGCACATTTGTCACCATTAAATCAAAGACTAATTTTGTCATTCTACCAAAAAGACACATGCACTTATGTTCATTGTTGCACTATTCACAATAACAAAGGCATGGAAACAACCCACATGCCCACCAGTGGTAGACTGGATAAAGAAAATATTGTGCATATACTTCATGGACTACTATGCAGCCATAAAAAAGAATGAAATCATGTCCTTTGCAGCAACATGGATGGAGCTGGAGGCCATTATCCTAAGCAAATTAATGCAGGAACAGAAAACCAAATGCCGCATGTTCTCACTTGTAAAAGGAAGTTAAACATTGAGCACATATGGACATAAATATGGGAACAATAAACACTGTGGACTACTTGAGGATGGGGGAATTGAAAAACTACCTATTGGGTACTATGCTCACTACCTGGGTCACAGGATCTGTACTGCAAACCTCAGCATCATGCAATATTCCCACCGGACAACCCTGCACATGTACCCCTGCATCTAAAATAAAAGTGAAGTTTTTTTTTAAAAAAAGCAGTTTGATTTTGAAATAATTCTATAATATTCTCAATTAAGTTTCACTCTTCTTTTTAAAGGTAAAAATCATAGCTTTTATTTTCAACATTGTAAAACCTTTATGTAAAGGAATATAGTTTCCACTAGTAAAGTATAATTACTGCATGAAAGATGCACATTCTGTTAGGGACACTACCCTGTGAGTGCTTCCGTTAGTCCTCCTAGCGCTCACCATAAAATAGTGGTTTCAGACTTTTATTGTAAGGTAAAAATGTTTCCTTCCTTCTTTTGAAAAATTACTCCAAACCAATGAGGAGACTGTGAAACAAATGTAACCTCTATCTTCAATGACTCTAGGAGACAGTTATAACAACAAGCCACAACACACTCTCCCTCAGTCTTAGGAGGGTAAATGCCCTGCAAACACATTTATTCTATTTACACATTTTTAACTTATTCTAATAAGTTAAAAATATAATTCCCATTCATCTATTGATTTCAGGGGGAAAAAACTTCCTTAATATAAATAAAAAACAACGGATTGACAGATATTAGGTAAAGCCTCTCACATGAAAGACAGCACAATAAATATAAAAGAAACTCAGAGGAAAAGACAATGAAGAATCAGAAGAAATTGTAATTTGCTTAGAGCTAAGAGAAAATACTGTATCAATGATGAGTGGGATATAAAAGAAACACTCAGTAAACAAGTGGCATCCTTTTTTAATTTTTTAATTTTTGTATTTTTCTTTTATTATTATACTTTAAGTTCTAGGGTACATGTGTACAACAAGCAGGTTTGTTACACAGGTATACATGTGCCATGTTGGTGTGCTGCACCCGTTAACTTGTCATTTACATTAGGTATATCTCCTAATGCTATCCCTCTCCTGGCACCACACCCCACGACAGGCCCCGGTGTGTGATGTTCCTCACCCCGTGTCCAAGTGTTCTCATTGTTCAATTCTCACCTATGAGTGAGAACATGCAGTGTTTGGTTTTCTGTCCTTGTGACAGTTTGCTCATAATGATGGTTTCCAGCTTCATCCATGTCCCAACAAAGGACATGAATTCATCCTATTTTATGGCTGCATAGTATTCCATGGTATATATGTGACACATTTTCTTAATCCAGTCTATCATTGATGGACATTTGGGTTGGTTCCAACTCTTTGCTATTGTGAATAGTGCCGTAATAAATATACGTGTGCATGTGTCTTTATAGCAGCATGACTTATAATCCTTTGGGTATATCCCCAGTAATGGGATGGCTGGCTCAAATGGTATTTCTAGTTCTAGATCCTTGAGGAATCACCACACTGTTTTCCACAATAGTTGAACTAGTTTACAGTCCCAACAACAGTGTAAAAATGTTCCAATTTCTCCACATCCTCTCCAGCACCTGTTGTTTCCTGATTTTTTAATGATTGCCATTCTAACTGGTGTGAGATGGTATCTCATTGTGGTTTTGATGTGCATTTCTCTGATGGCAAGTGATGATGAGCATTTTTTCATGTGTCTGTTGGCTGTATAGAATGTCTCCTTTTGAGAACTGTCTGTTCATATCCTTTGCCCACTTTTTGATGGGGTTGTTTGTTTTTTTCTTGTAAATTTGATTGAGTTCTTTTTTTTTTTTTTTTTTTTGAGATGGAGTCTCGCTCTGTCGCCCAGGCTGGAGTGCAGTGGCCGGATCTCAGCTCACTGCAAGCTCTGCCTCCCAGGTTTACGCCATTCTCCTGCCTCAGCCTCCCGAGTAGCTGGGACTACAGGCACCCACCACCTCGCCCAGCTAGTTTTTTGTATTTTTTAGTAGAGACGGGGTTTTACATTGTTAGCCAGGATGGTCTTGATCTCCTGACCTCGTGATCCACCTGTCTTGGCCTCCCAAAAAGCTGGGATTACAGGCTTGAGCCACTGCACCCGGCCTGATTGAGTTCTTTATAGGTTCTGGATATTAGCCCTTTGTCAGATGAGTAGGTTGCAAAACTTTTCTCCCATTCTGTACGTTGCCTGTTCACTCTGATGGTAGTTTCTTTTGCTGTGCAGAAGCTCTTTAGTTTAATTTGATCCCATTTGTCAATTTTGGCTTTTGTTGCCATTGCTTTTGGTGTTTTAGACATGAAGTCCTTGCCCATGACTATGTCCTGAATGGTATTACCTAGGTTTTCTTCTAGGGTTTTTACGGTTTTAGGTCTAACATTTAAGTCTTTAATGCATCTTGAATTAATTTTCGTATAAGGAGTAAGGAAAGGATCCAGTTTCAGCTTTCTACTTATGGCTAGCCAATTTTCCCAGCACCATTTATTAAATAGGGAATCCTTTCCCCATTTCTTGTTTTTTTCAGGTTTGTCAAAGATCACATGGCTGTAGATGTGTGGTATTATTTCTGAGGGCTCTGTTCTGTTCCATTGGTCTATATCTCTGTTTTGGTACCAGTTCCATGCTGTTCTGGTTACTGTAGCCTTGTAGTATAGTTTGAAGTCAGGTAGTGTGATGCCTCCAGCTTTGTTCTTTTTGCTTAGGCTTGTCTTGGCAATGCGGGCTCTTTTTTGGTTCCATATGAACTTTAAAGCAGTTTTTTCCAATTCTGTGAAGAAAGTCATTGGTAGCTTAATGGGGATGGCATTGAATCTATAAATTACCTTGGGCAGTATGGCCATGTTCACAATATTGATTCTTCCTATCCATGAGTATGGTATGTTCTTCCATTGGTTTGTGTCCTCTTTTATTTCACTGGGCAGTGGTTTGTAGTTCTCCTTGAAGAGGTCCTTTACATCCATTGTAAGTTGGATTCCTAGGTATTTTATTCTCTTTGAAGCTATTGTGAATGGGAGTTCATTCATGATTTGGCTCTCTGTTTGTCTGTTACTGGTGTATAAGAATGCTTGTGATTTTTTGTACATTGATTTTGTATCCTGAGACTTTGCTGAAATTTCTTATCAGCTTAAGGAGATTTTGGGCTGAGACAATGGGGTTTTCTAAATATACAATCATATCATCTGCAAACAGGGACAATTTGACTTCTTCTTTTCCTAACTGAATACCCTTTATTTCTTTCTCTTGCTTGATTGCCCTCGCCAGAACTTCCAACACTATGTTGAATAGGAGTGGTGAGACAGGGCATCCCTGTGCCAGTTTTCAAAGGGAATGATTGTGATGTTTGGGTGTCAATTTTAGATCTTTCCTGTCCTGTCTTCTCTTGTGGGCATTTAGTGCTATAAATTTCCCTCTACATACTGCTTTAAGTGTGTCCCAGAGATTCTGGTATGTTGTTTCTTTGTTCTCATTGGTTTCAAAGAACATTTTTATTGCTGCTGCCTTTGTTTTGTTATGTACCTAGTAGTTATTCAGGAGAAGGTTGTTCCATTTCCATGCAGTTCAGCGGTTTTGAGTGAGTTTCTTAATCCTGAGTTCTAGTTTGATTGTGGTCTGAGAGACAGTTTGTTATAATAATTTCTGTTCTTCTACATTTGCTGAGAAGTGCTTTACTTCCAACTATGTGGTCAATTTTAGAATAAGTGTGATGTGGTGCTGAGAAGAATGTATATTCTGTTGATTTGGGGAGGAGAGTTCTGTAGATGTCTATTAGGTCAGCTTGGTGCAGAGCTGAGTTCAATTCCTGGATATCTTTGTTAACTTTCTGTCTCGTTGATCTGTCTAATGTTGACAGTGGGGTGTCAAAGTCTCCCATTATTATTGTGTGGGAGTCTAAGTCTCTTTGTAGGTCTCTAAGGACTTGCTTTATCAATCTGGTTGCTCCTGTATTGGGTGCATATGTATGTAGGATAGTTAGCTCTTCTTGTTGAATTGATCCCTTTACCATTATGTAATGGCCTTCTTTGTCTCTTTTGATCTTTGTTGGTTTAAAGTCTGTTTTATCAGAGACTAGGATTGCAACCCCTGCTTTTTTTGTTTTACATTTGTTTTGTAGATCTTCCTCCATCCCTTTATTTTGAGCCTATGTGTGTCTCTGCGTGTGAGATGGGTCTCCTGAATACAGCACACTGATGGGTCTTGACTCTTTATCCAATTTGCCTGTCTATGTCTTTTAATTGGATCATTTAGCCCATTTACAAGTAAGGTTAATATTGTTATGTGTGAATTTGATCCTGTCATTATGATGTTAGCTGGTTATTTTGCTCTTTAGTTGATGTAGTTTCTTCCTAGCATCTATGGTCTTTATGATTTGGCATGTTTTTGCAGTGGCTGGTACCGGTTGTTCCTTTCCATGTTTAGTGCTTCCTTCAGGATCTCCTGTAAGGCAGGTCTGGTGGTGACAAATTCTCTCAGCATTTGCTTGTCTGTGAAGGATTTTATTTCTCCTTCACTTATGAAGCTTAGTTTGGCTGGATATGAAATTCTGGGTTAAAAATTCTTTTCTTTAAGAATGTTGAATATTGGCCCCCAGTCTCTTCTGGCTTGTAGAGTTGCTGCTGAGAGATCTGCTGTTAGTCTGATGGGCTTCCCATTGTGGGTAAGCTGACCTTTCTCTCTGGCTGCCCTTAACGTTTTTTACTTCATTTCAACTTTGGTGAATCTGACAATTATGTGTCTTGGGGTTGCTCTTCTCAAGGAGTATCTTTGTGGTGTTTTCTGTATTTCCTGAATTTGAATGTTGGCCTGCCTCACTATGTTGGGGAAGTTCTCCTGGATAATATCCTGAAGAGTGTTTTCCAACTGGCTTCCATTCTCCCCGTGACCTTCAGGTACACCAATCATATGTAGATTTGGTCTTTTCACATAGTCCCGTATTTCTTGGAGGCTTTGTTCATTTCTTTTACTCTTTTTTCTCTAAACTTCTCTTCTCTCTTCATTTCATTCATTTGATCTTCAATCACTGATACCCTTTCTTTCACTCGATCATATTGGCTACCGAAGCTTGTGCATGTGTCCCGTAGTTCTCTTGCCATGGTTTTCAGCTCCATCAGGTCATTTGAGGTCTTCTCCACACTGTTTATTCTAGTTAGCCATTCATCTAATTTTTTTTAAGGTTTTTAGCTTCTTTGCAATTGGTTCAAACATCCTCCTTTAGCTCAGACAAGTTTGTTATTACTGATCGTCTGAAGCCTTATTCTCTCAATTCGTCAAAGTCATTCTCCTTCCAGCTTTGTTCCATTGCTGGCAAGGAGCTGCATTCCTTTGGAGGAGAAGAGGCGCTCTGAGTTTTAGAATTTTCAGCTTTTCTACTCTGGTTTCTCCCCATCTTTGTGGTTTTATCTACCTTTGGTCTTTGCTGATGGTGATGTACAGATGAGGTTTGGGTGTGGATGTCCTTTCTGTTAGTTAGTTTTCCCTCTAACAGTCAGGACCCTCAGATGCAGGTCTGTTGGAGTTTGTTGGAGGTCCACTCCAGACACCATTTGCCTGGGTATCACCAGCAGAAGCTGCAGAACAGCAAATATTGCAGAACGGCAAATGTTGAGCCTGATCCTTCCTCTGGAAGCTTCATCTTAGAGAGGCAACCAGCTGTATGAGATGTCAGTTGGCCCCTACTGGGAGGTGTCTCCCAGTTAGTCTACTCAGGGGTTAGGGACCCACTTGAGGAGGCAGTCTGTCCATTCTCAGATCTCAAACTCTATGGTGGGAGAACTACTACTCTCTTCAGAGCTGTCAGACAGGGACGTTTAAGTCTGCAGAAGTTTCTGCTGCCTTTTGTTCAGCTCTGCCCTGCCCCCAGAGGTGGAGTCTACAGAGGCAGGCCGACTTTCTTCATTTGTGGTGGGCTCCACCCAGTTTGAGCTTCCAGGCTGCTTTGTTTACCTACTCAAGTCTCAGCAATGGCGGACACCCCTCCCCCCGCCTTGCTGCCACCTTGCAGTTCGATCTCAGACTGCTGTGCTAGCAGTGAGCAAGGCTCTGTGGGCATGGGACCCTCTGAGCCAGGCATGGGATATAATCTCCTGGTGTGCCGTTTGCTAAGGCCATTGGAAAACACAGTATTAGGGTGGGAGTGTCCCGATTTTCCAGGTACCATCTGTCACGGCTTCTCTTGCTAGGAAAGGGAATTCCCCGACCCCTTGCGCTTCCCAGGTGAGGCGATGCCTCACCCTGCTCCATGGGCTTCACCCACTGTCTGACAAGCCCCAGTGAGATGAACCTGCTACCTCAGTTGGAAATGCAGAAATCACCCAACTTCTGTGTCGCTCACGATGGGAACTGCAGGCTGGAGCTGTTCCTATTCGGCCATCTTCCTCCTTTTTTTTTTTTTTTTTTTAATGTATTTAGTTTTATAGAGACAAGCTCTTGCTCTGTTGCCCAGGCTGGTGTGCAGTGGCATGATCATAGCTCATAGCATCTTCAACTTCCTGGACTCAAGTGATTCTCCTGTCTCAGCCTCCTAAGTAGCTAGAACTACAGGCATGTGCCACCACACCAGGCTAATTTTTGTATTTTTTGTAGGGACAGGGTCTCATTATGTTGCCAAGGCTGGTCTTGAACTGTTGACTTCAAGAAATCTTCCACTTTGGCTTCCCAAAGTGCTGGAATTACAGGCTTGAGCCACTGTGCCTGGTAAAGACAGTAGTATTAAAAAAAATTTATACTTCAATTAAAAAAAATCAATGAAAATGTTAGAAGATTGAGTGGAAAGAAATTCCAATGAAAGCATAGAGATGAGCAGGTGGAAAGAAAATCAGACACCCAATCCAGGAAAACTAATGTCCTATTAAATGAGTTATAGAAAGAAAAGACAGGGAAGGAGGGAAGGAAACATGACAGAAATAATGCATGAAAGTTTCCCCCAAACTGAACAAGACAGATACACAGGTCTTCATATTGAAGTAGCTATCAAGTGTCAATGGCAATGTGTTAGTTTCCAGCAGCTGCTGTAACAAATTGCTACAAATGAGTGGCTTCAAATAACAAAAATTTACTCTCTGGCAGTTTTGGAGGCCAAATCAGTATCACTGGGCTGAAACAAAGATGCCTTGGCTGCACTGTGTCAAGAAGCTCCAAGGGAGAATCCATTCCTAGATTCTTGCAGCTTCTCATGGTTGCTGATACTCCTTGACTTATGGCCTCATCATGCCCCAAGAGTCTCACTTTCTGATAACTTAGAAATTCACCAAGCTGATAGTTACAGCTACATGATTTGAACTTGGCCTCACTCATTCTAAGCTGTATTCGTTGTAGAGAAAACAACAACAACAACAAACCAGGCACCTTCAATGTGAAACTCATAAACACTCACATGCATCAGGTCAATCTGGTTCTCCACCTTAAACTCTAGTTTCACTGTACAGTAATAGCCCATGTTTCCAGCCTAATAATGTGAGAAGCTAATAAGTGCATGCCACTGTCTGCTACTTCTCTGTGTCTATTATTTCTCTGACACATGTATAAATTAATAAAAGCTCCAACTTTATATTTTCTTATCTTTTTTTAACAAAAGAAACATTTTCATCTTCACTTTATTTTTTTAACCAATGATTTAAAATGTGAAATCCAAACTTTTAGTAGGTTGACTTGGCCCCTGTCTCCCTTTTCTAATTATTGTCAGATCCTGTATAATTGTTCAAATACAGGTGACTGGAATAATCTCCATGGAAATATAACTATCACTGGCTGACGGGATACATTTTCAAAAAGTACACATCTATATGTAGCTATCTGGATTTTACAATATACAAAATAAATTCAAGAAGTTGACTTAATGGCAGGTTTTACTTCTTTATTTGTTGGTGGGTATAAGGGTGTATTTAATGTTTCTTCTGGACCACAGGATACAGAAGAAGATTGTGGGGAGGGCAAATGCAATGAAGGTTTCCCTGTCTTATTACTTCACACCTTAGTCACTTTACTTCAGTCACACTGGCCTTGCTGTTTCTCAAACAGGCATACTCGCGGCCTCAAAGCCTTTGTAATAACTATCCTGCTGTTTAGAACCCTTGTACCCTAGATAGCCATGTGGCTAACTCTACCTCCAGCAGGTCACTTCTATGATGCCTAATAAACATCTTGCTTAAAATTGCAGTTACAATAGGAGCCAGACTTAAGTGGCTCCCAGTGGCCAAATATGGAACAATTTTATCACCAAAATCAATATAGTAATGAATCATATACCTTTAATACATCCAAAATTCATAAGTCCATGCTGATAAATACATACATACATACAAATTATACATACATAAGAAGGAAGGTTCTTGCTTATAATAGAATATTGAGTTCTAATGGGTTTATGTGGAGAAAGTACTACAGTTAGGAAATCTTCATAAAGATTGAATCAGGCAAGGATAAACAATCGATGTTGAATCTAGGAGAAAATTTTGTTAAAGAGCAGGATATTGACATGAAAAAAAAAAGTGCCTCCCCACAGACTGTTTATTCTTGGCTAAGAAAAAGTAAAGTATGCAGGCCAGGCGCGGTGGCTCACACCTGTAATCCTAGCACTCTGGAGGGCTGAGGCAGGCAGATGGCCTGAGCTCAGGAGTTTGAAACCAGCCTGGGCAACACGGTGAAACCCCGCCTCTACTAAAAAAGATACAAAAAAATTAGCCAGACATGGCAGCGGGCGCCTATAGTCCTAGATACTCGGGAGGCTGAGGCAGGAGAATTGCTTAAACCCGGGAGGCGGAGTTTGCAGTGAGCCGAGATCGCACTACTGCACTCCAGCCTGGGTGACAGAGCAAGATTCCATCTCCCAAAAAAAAAAAAAAAAAAAAAGGAAAAGAAAAAGTAAAGTATGCAGTGGAGAAATTTTGGATAACATCTCAATTAGGTGATTGAAATTAATATCACCAATGAAGAACAGCTGGATGTCATGTGCCTACAGGTGACCTACTCTGAGAAGGACATAGCATCACCTATGAGGTATTATTTTATAGTTAAGAATGCAAAACCTCAATCTAGTCAAAAGAAAACATGAGACAAACATAAATTAAGGACACTCTCTTTTTTAAAAGGAATTATATTCTTCAAAATGTCAGTTTATGAAAAAACAAAGGAATACTCTTGAGATGTTTCATACTAAAGGAGAATAAAGAAACATGAGAATTCAAGGTAATACCTGATTCTCCAGACCACAGTGGAGAGGGGAAAATGCTATCAAGGACATTAGTGGGCCAAATGACAAAATGGGAATATGCAAGGTAGATTAAAGTATTACATCAATATTACATTTACTGACATTGATAACCGTTCTGTGGTTGATTAAGAGAATATTCTTATTCTTAAGAACATCTTAAGGAGGTCTTTAGGGTTAAGGGGCAATAATATATTCAATTTACCCTCAAATGGTTCAAGAAGAAATATTGTGTGTGTTGTGTGTGTGTGTGTGTATGTGTGTGTGTGTGTGTGTGTAGGGGAGCAAATAAAGCAAATGAGGTAAAATATTAACAACAGGTAAATCTGGTAAAAGTGTTTCTTGTATTGTCGCACTATTCTTAGTCTTACAACTCTTCTGTAAGTTTGAAATTATTTCCAAATAAAAAGTTTTAAAAATCACTTGTAGTCCACCACTGCCCTCTATCCCCCAGTCATGGTGCTTCCAATCCCCTTTATCTTGCTCCACTCTTTATATCAAGGCAGTAGCACCTTTGAACATATTAATTTACTCATTTTTATGCTTATTACCATCTCTCCTTAGTAAACAGTAAATTCAGCATAAGTAGAGTTTGTTTTTTGTTTCTTTTCCTATTTTGTTCACAGATGGATTCAAGACCATGACAGGCGCCAGTAAAACAGTGCAGGGCACAGAGCAGACTCGATGAATGAAAGGCTGGCTGAGAGGCAGCCAGTCCCCTAGGACACTTGCCTCATCCAATACCCTCAAGCAACTCCTCCACAACCCCATCATGGCCTGGAGGTTTATTCTGTGTAGAAATAAAAGAAAGAGGCTCCTGACTTGGAGACACAGGACATAGAAAAAGGCAGGGGAAAAGGAATATCATAAAAATGATATAAGTGAAAGCCAAAACACTAAATGCTAAGACATTATCACATGCAAACTCCAGCTCCTTGGGCTGATTGCTTCACAATGCTGTGTGTTAGATAAGTGGTTTGAAAATGTTTTTCTGAAGAGACTTAATGGCTCCAGAAAAAATATGTACACTGGAGAATACCACACCAAAAAAGTTGGATACCTGGCCAATTACCTTGTAGTACAGCTGACCGGCTGACCAAACCCACACCCATACAAAACCTCTTGATAGTTTTGGTGCCTCATTCTTTTTTTCTTTTTTTTTTTTTTGAGATGGAGTCTCACTCTGTCACCCAGGCTAGAGTGCAGTGGTGCAATCTTGGCTCCCTGCAGCCTCCTCTGCCTCCCGGGTTCAAGCAATTCTCCTGTCTCAGCCTCCCGAGCAGCTGGGACTACAGGTGCGTGCCACCATGCTCGGCTAAGTTTTGTATTTTTAGTAGAGACAGGGTTTCACCATATTGGTTAGGCTGGTCTCGAACTCCTGACCTCAGGTGATCCACCCACGTCAGCCTTCCAAAGTGCTGGGATTACAGGAGTGAGCTACCGCGCCCAGCCTGGTGCCTCATTCTTAAATACCAATGGATAATGAATAAGTACCAGACATTTGAGGAAAGCTTCACTTACAAGAGACAGATCAATATTTTTTAAAAAGCTTGAAGAAAGCAACTCAGAATAAATACAGACAATGGAAGAGCCCAAAAATTCTAAAAAATGTGTTTTCCTGAGAGAGACCCATGAAATAAAAATAAAAATATTACAAAAAGGAAGAAAAGAACAAGAAATTCCTTAGAAACTATTTGCATAGACGCCAAAATCAAAAGTTTAATTAGATGAATTGGAAGATAAAGTTGGGAAAATAACCCATATTTCTCATTGTAAAAAACTAAAAATCCAAAGAAATGCATAATGGAAAAGAAAATAAATCAAGAAAATCTTTCCTGAAAGTATAACACATGAAAAATGAGAAAACAAGAAGAGAAAAAAAATACAAGGGTTTTCATTGTGTAAGTATGCCAGTTTCTGGATTAAAAAGGATAAATAGTCCAAGGAATATCATCATAAAATATAACACCAAGAATAAAGTGAATATTCTAAAACTTTCCAGAAGAAGAAAACAGTTCACAAAAATAATTAAAAACTTGAAATGACATATTTCTCAATAGCAGAGCTGGAAGATCTTAAAGCTCAGCACCAGCTGCTAATGGTGTTGATGGGAGGTGAAGATGGCAGGCTATCTTGCTGGAGAGCAATCTTCTTGCCAAGAACAATTAGAAACGCTGGGGAAAATTTTTAAAGTCCCCTTGAAGGCATCACAGGCAGAGGAGATTTGAAGGCTAAAATGTTAGGGAAAAAGAAACTTCAGAGAGGAGTGCTGAAGTAGCTTTTCTTTGTTATTTGCTGATTTGTAAGCAGTAGCTAAGAAGCCAAGAAGCTGAAGAGAGTTTCTGAAAAATCTTGTGGGCTTGAGGGAAAAACTTGGGAGTTCTGTGCCCATTAAAGAGAAGGCACTGTAGGCTTTCAGTGGAAACTATTAAAGGACTATACCCTAGAAGTAACAATGAACTGGAAATAAGCCAGCCACTCCAAAGATAACTTTGATTCAGCCCAATTTCCAATGGCATCAAAGTGACCTACCCTAAGTATAACTGCAGAAACAAAGGTAAATCCTCCCTGGAGGAAGAAAAGATTCTAATATTGTTTTAATAATTTTTCACATATAATGTCAGGCATTCAGTTTAAAAAATACTTACCAAGCTGTGATGGTCAATTTTATATGTCAGCTTGACTGGGCCACAGGGTGCCCAGATATTTGGTCAAACAATTTGGATGTGTGAGGGTGTTTCTGGCTGATTAACATTTGAACGGTGCACTGAGTAAAGCATATTGCCCTCCCTACTGTGAGTGAGCCTTATCCAATCAGCTGAAGGTCTGAATGGAACCAAAAGGTTTAATAAAAGAGAATTCCATCTGCCTGACCACCTTCAAGCTGGGACTGTTTTTTTTTTTTTTTCCTGTCTTCAGACTCAAACTGAAACATCAGCTCTTCCTGGGTCTTAAGCCTGCCAGCCTTTGGATTGGAATTAAACCATCAGAAATTCTGGCTCTCAGACCTTTGGGCTGAAACTAGAATTACATCATTGGCTTTCCTAGGTCTGCAGTTTGCTGACTACAGATCTTGGGATTTGTCAACCTCCATAAACATGTGAGCCAATTCCTTATAATAAACCTCTTTCCATGTACATACATCCCATTGGTTCTGTTTCTCTGGTAAACCTGGACTAATATACAAGCATATGGATAGACAAGATAATATAACCAAAGCAAAGAAGGAAAAAGCAGAAGTAGGAATGCAACCACATGAGACTTAGATGTTGGAATTATCAGACACAGTCTTTATTTTCATGTCAAATATATGATCGCTGAACTTTTATAAAGGTAATGATACTTTTAAAAATTGTTGATGGTAGAAAGGAGAATAAAGTCAGATAGGGAGTTTAAAATAACTATATGATCAAGATATTAAATGACAAGATGGAGATTTGCAGGAATTAGTAATTGTAACAATAAAATGGAAATTTTATAGGCAAAAAAAAGAATAACTAAAATTAAGGATATAACAGATGAGTTTAAAGGTGCTTATACATAGCTCAAGTGAGGATTAGTGAAGTAGAATGTTAAGTCAGAAGAAATATCTAGAATGAGGCAGGGAGACAAACAAAAGAATTACCGTATGTAGATTATGCTCTAGTTAAAAGGAAAGCTGAAAAAACTAACAGGAAAAATCAAAGACATATGCAATGCCTATAATACAGGGTGGAATATAGAAGAATTATGAGAAAAAGTGTCACCAAAGGAAGGACAGAGTAAAAATGGCTAGGATCAGGAAAGAGTTCACACAGGAGCTCATGTTTGAGATGATTTTCCAAAAGAACAGGAGGCATCAGTTAGATGGTGTAGGACAAAGCAGAAAGGAAGTAGCTCAACAAAGGCACACAGATAGGAAAATATATATCTAGACAATGAGAAATTATAAAGTCAGGATGGAGCCCTAAGTACAGGGACTGTAAGGCAAACACAGAAACTATGAATGGAAGTAAACAAGGGCCTTAAGGAGAACCCTCCTAGTACCCAGATAACCAGAATATGTCCCTAAGTTTTTATGAAATGTCTTCGGAAAAAATGTCAATTGACATTAATACAATATTACTGAAGCTCTCAGAGACTTTCTCCTTTGTAAGAGGGTATAAGAAGCTCCTTAGCGTCTTCCTGAGGGTAGTAGATTATGAAAGCGGAAAGGCTGAATCTCTAACACTCAATTTGGCTTTTTGCAGAAGCTCCCATAACACTAGTGAGGGGAGAAATTATTTGTTGAAATGGAGTTTCTAGACTGTGTCTTCATTCATGCATGCTCCCTCTGGTCTCTATATAACTGATCCTGGGAAATGATTTACTATCTGGTTTCTTAGGGAGAGGTTTGCTGTATGACGCTGGCTTCTGTCTTTTATGTATCGATACACCTTCCTGATACTTGACAATCTTACTTCTTCCCAAACACACACAATTAGTCTGAAATGGCCTGGAATGTGAGATCTCAAAGCAAGCACATTTTATTCTTGTGAAGCATCTTTCATTTAGTGCCTAGCTTTCATTTAGTGCCCGCTAGGCTTTTTCCATTTCAGGAAATTTTTTGTGGCCTACATTGCATATTGTTCACAGATTTTCCATACAAGCAAGAAGTGAGTGTAAAACAACCTCATACATTCTGGTTAACCGTATTAGAGAGCTTTTTCCTTTCTTAAAGATCACAATCATACTTCTCATCTCCACAAACCTAGAAAGAAGCTTCTATCTGAACTAAACAAAAGCCAAAAAGAGGCATTTCACAGAATGTTGTTCATCTGTTTCCACTCCCCTTCCTGTTATGTCTTCTCTGATAGTTATAGTCTGTCTACTGAGGCTCTATGAATGTGCTCTTCTATGAACAAGGCTTCAGTGTGGCCAGGTACAAGCGATATTTTTCAGACCTGTATCTACCCAAATGCAAGGGAATTCACAAAAGTGTCACCTCTGCCTTAGCATGGGCCACTCTCTCATACCGCAGGTCCTGGGGCTCTCAATATCCTACCACTATTAACCTCTTGGTCAGATGAGATTTGAATATGGCCATACTTTCAAATAAGATCTGCTTCAACCTAGAATAGGATGAATGATGCTAATCCCAACCTGTGATTTTGTTAATACATCAAATAATAATCACCAGGCAAGCTATCAAAAGGCACGCTTATCAACAACCCAAATTATTTTTTTTTTTTGAGGTGGGGAGAGAAGTAATGTTAATAAAAAAATTGCAAGGAAGGCCAAAAGTCTAGGTAATTGAATGGAGTAGGAAGAGTGGGTAAGATAGCATAAAAGCAGGGAAAAGTGGCAGGGGAAAAAGCAAGGCTAGCTGCTACTGCTACAAGGCTGATACTAACTTTGGGCTACTACTGGTCTTAGAGGTGGGTTTTCCTGCAAAGAAAACAAGGAGTTGATATTACCCTTTTACTTTCCTCTTGATTTGTTATCTATTGCTATGTAATAAATTACTAAAACTTTGCAGCTTAAAACAATACAAACTTGATATTGCACAGTTTCTGCACACCAGGAGTCCAGGCCTAGCTTAGCTGGGTTCTCTGCTTAGCATCTTACCAGGCTGCAATCAAGGTGTCAGCTAGGGCTGCAGTCTCATCTGAAGCTTGACTGGGGAAGGATACAAATCACTAAGGTTGTGGACAGGATTCAGTTCTTTGTAGTACAGGATCAAGGATTTCAGTTTTTTTGTTGGATGTTGGCTGAAGGCTGCTTTCAGCTTCTAGTGGCCCCTTGCAACTCCTTGCCATAGAGGCCGCTCAACATAGACAACCCACAACATGGCAGTTTGCTTTTAAAGACAGCATGGGAGAGAGACTTCTGCAAGACAGGCCCTACAATCTTAGGTATGTAAATCACATACACATAATCATGTGCTTCCTGTCTGTCACCTTTATCATATTTTGTTGGTCAGACGAAAGTCATCAGTCATATCCACTTATGAAGAGGATTACGTGTAGGAACAAACATTAGGAGGTGAGGATCATGGGGCGCCACCCACCCTAAAGTCTGTCCACCACACCCCTAAGCTCTTTCCTTTCACGTACAGCAGTATTTTGCACAAACATTTGTGCTGTCCAATTTAAGAAATCTTCAACTATTCTGAGATAATAATACTCTTCAATTCTATCTTATAGAAGCTGATTTAGTATTGCTCCTTTGGATGCATATAGCTGCTACCTCTTGCTGCTGATCTGTACTCTCTTTCACTGTCAAACAAGACAATTAAGGTCAATGCAGTGGTTAATCTATATGAACAGAAGAAGTCAGTGGCACTTATGAACCAAGTGAGGATTTTACCAGCAGAAACTGCTGATGTAACTTTCATATAGTTTAATTTAATTAAATGAAAAAAATGGATGTCTTCCTTTTGGGATGTGTAAAACCCTATGCTAGAACTTGCAAGGATACAAAGAAGAGAACGAGCCAGCTCTTGCTCTTGTGGCTACAAAAAAAATTACACTTAAGCTACAAGCCACAACAGAAAAGCTAATAGGAGACAATATGATTGGCCCAAAAGTAGCAGAAGTTATATTCTATCAGAGCAATCAGCAAAGTTTTCATGCAGGCAGTGACATTTGGCTAATGACTTATTTGTTCTTTCGTCTATTTATAAACTATCTTGTACTCAGAAGGACTTAAGAAGGTTGGTATTTAATATGGGCCTTGTAGGATAATTTGACTGAGCCCTAAGAAGGACTGCAGTGAACTTGACAATATACAAAGCGAACATAATTAATACCTATTGGGTACAATGTTCACTATTTGGGTAACTGGTACACTAGAAGCCCAACCCCCCACCCTGCACCATTACATAATATACTCATGTAATAAACATACACATGTACCCTATGAATCTGAAATTAAATTAAATTTAAAAAGAAAGATCTCTCCTGGAACAACTTTCTGCTATAAAGTAACATGAACAAATCACCTTAAAAGAGAAAAAAGAGAAAAATGCATGACCATTAAATGACTATCATAGTGAATAAATATGTGCTATTACAGAAAATTCAAAAGGAAGAAATAGGAAAAAAAACCCACCCAAACTCACCACTTAAATACAACCACTAAATTCATTTTATAATTTTATTATCAAGCTTTTCCATGTGTGATTTTTATATAGTTGTATTCACATATTCTCTATGTATTCTGACATCCTTAATATTCTATAATTAACTTTTATGTATTATAATGTCTTTTGCAAATATAATTTTAATGGCTGTACATTCCACACTCTACCTAACCTTGCCTTTAAGGTTAGACATTAGGATGTTTCCAATTTTTTTGTTAGATAATATTTTTGCACATGATTTTTTTCTATCTTTGTCTGTTTTCTTAATATACATTCCAAAGAAAAGAATTAGTAGGTTCAAAGGGTATGAATACTTTTTTTAATGGAAATTATTTTTTTCTGATAATACATGGTCATTACAAAGAAAAGCAGAAACAATGTAGAGTTTTCACTCCAATACAACTTTTACCCCTAACCAACACAGAAAACTACTATAAGCCGCCTGGTATTTACCTGTTCAAACTTTCTAAAAATGTATATCGAAGTATATACATACACAACACAACTTTTCTTTTAGACTATGTAATAGTAATAGTTAATTTTGATAACTGTTGAGGTTCATTCATCAAATCAACATTAGCAAATACTACCATACTCAATATAAACAGACATCATTAAGTATACTACTATATACTAATTCATAAAACACTGTATCACACATTGTGGTAGGCACACACTTTTTGATATGTTAGCTAGTTCTTCGGTGAATTATCTGTTCACATACTTTGCATCTTTATTTGAGAACTTGCTGTCCTTTTTATGAATTTCTACAAATAATTTATAGTAAGAAATTAACCTAGCCTAAAAGGATTAGCTAAAGGCCCACATACTACAGACTAGTGACTTCCATCACCAGGGTAATATTTTCAACACTTGTTACAGTGGCACATAAACAACTACTTCAGTGCCCGAAGACACAAAAATATAGACCGTGGATTTGCTGAAATGCAGAGGGCTACGGCAAAGCGTCAGATTGAGAACTTACACACCAAAGAGCAGAGCTTCAGTCAACTTCCACTGACAGATCTGATACCATCTTATAACTTAACAGATTTCAAAGAAATAAGAAAGAAATTTATAGTCCCATTCCAGTTTTGACCCTAATAATTCAAGAAAATGAGAAAATACATCTTGGTAGTGCTGTTACCCTGAACAAGCTGATATCAGCACGTTTACTCAAGGGAGTCTCTGTGCTTATGGACAACATCATAGGTGGAAAGAGCTAGAGCACATTAATACAGAAGACCTTTCCTTCAGAGAATTTGATTCGTATTCCTCCTGCTTCCAAAGGACATGAGAAGACAGAGCTGACATCACAGAAAGACCAAGGACAGATTGAATTGTCCACAGCGTTTCAATGCGTTCTGTTCCAAGCTTTTGGAAAGCTTAGGTAGGTGGTTCTCAAACTTAAGCATGTATCAGAATTACCTGCAGTGCTAGCTAAATGCTGGTTGGTGAGCCCCACCCCTTGGGAGTGAAGAGGGGCAAGAATTTGCTTGTCTAATTTGCTTGTCGCAGGTGCTGTTGATACTACTTTGAGACATATTGGCTTATTCAAATTAGTGCCACGTCATCTATTGTATTTTACTTACAATTACAGTACTCCTGGGCCAAGAAGAGGTAGTGATAAAATGTGTTGGGCAGTAAATATATGGCTTTCTCTGGCTAGCAGCCACTTAACTTCATTTGCCCTACCTGTCATTTTAAACACATCTCACTAATTCCGAAGCTATTGGACATCTGAGAGGATGGGGGAACTTTTTGATATCTGAAAATATATCATGGGTACACAAATATTAAAATGGCTCAATATTTAAATCTGAAAAGTGTTCAGAAATTCTCAGATGAAATGCATTAGATAAAGTACTAAGTATTAACACGCATGAAGAATGTTCTATTATAAACCCCTGTTTTCACTTTCTTGCAGCTTTCCAAAAAATTAGCCCTTTGTGGTGAAATTTTCCATGCTTGGTTTCAGCCCAAAGGTGATTTTTTTTTTTTTTTGCAAAGTTTGAGAAAAACATATTAAGTCGTTTTTGAGTTATGAAAAGATGAAAAAAGCCCACACAATTTTTCCACTTTGAAAGCAATTTCAGGATTTAAAAAAATACGCAGATAACTAAAAATGGCTGAAGTTGAAAAGTTGAAACTGTCCATGTGTCTAGTTTTTAGCAAAGTATTCTGGGTAATTCAGAAAAGACAATGTGTGTGTGCGCACAAATATGCAGATACATATATATTTAAATGAATGCATAAGTGATTGGAAAAATAGCATTTCATTATCTACAATACAAACTTAGAGTAAGAGACTTACTGTTTTCTGAAATGGAAAATCTTTCACAAATCAGAGTAGTTAGGTGCTGATTGTCTAAGCCTGTGTTTTTCACACAGCAGGATTTATTAATGGGTCACACAGAGGTAACTGTCAAACTACTATGCACTATGTTTGCAGAATCCTCTAATTTCCTTCATACTCCTTCTGTTCCCAGCTCAATTCTAGGACTCTGATTTACTATCTTTTCGGTTGAATTTCTGCCCTTGGCCCAGGCCTCAACAGTCTCTTTATCTCCTATGCTCCAGAGCACTCACACATGCTGTCATTTCTCTCAGTTCTCTCCAAACTCCTCCCAACGCATTCACCTGCTTCCTACTCACTCACTCACTCACTGTGTATTTGAAGAACTCAAATATTAAAAAAGCAAAAATAGAAATCTTAAGTTTAGGCCAAATAGTTTGGTCATCTGTGAAAGGAACTTAGTCTAACCATCTGTAATCATCACCTTTCTAATTAACTCACCTAGAAAACAGATAATGAGAAAGTTAGAAAATAGAATACAGAGTCCCAGCTCTGCTACTTTCTACTAGTTGACATATGGGTTGGATACATGACTCCTTGGCACTTCAGTCTCATCTTTAAGACAGGAAAAATCAGACTGTTAAAATACCTTGTTACATGTGAACATGTTTTATAAATTTCAAATGAATGTTAGGTATAATCACTGTTAGTAATGACGATAACATCTATTTTAAAAATTGAGCTAGACTTTTTCTAGACAGAAAAGGAGAACTAAATATGTAATATATGTTTCCCCTACACCCCAGGGAAGGGGGAAACCACTTTTGCAAAGACACAAATATTAAGAAAAATTCCATTTTCCAAGTTTTCAAGTATGGAGACTAAAAGACAAATGGAAGGAAACCTGTTCCAACGAAAGTTCCTATTTGTCTTTCACTTTCGACATCTTTCTGTGCTTGGGCTGTTCCCTTCAGCATATGTTAAATTCTCCCCACTTACAGGAAAAGAAGTTCCCTTGACCGTCTTCTTCCTTAAATTATCATGTGTTCTTCTCCTTCACTGGCCAGTGGAATCACTATCCATTTCTCACTTAACTTCCTGCAACCACCTTGTCCATTATTTCACTAAAAAGTCTGTCTTCAAGGACATCAAGAACCTTTTACTCTAGAAGCCTGAAGCCTTCAACATTTGTTACATTCAACCCTGTTACCCTGTTTAAATTATCTACTGCTATATAACACAGCATCTCTAGACTTATGGTTTAAAATCACAATGATTTTGCTATCTCACAATTCTGTGGGTCAGGAATTCAAATAGGGCTCAGTTGGATGGTTCTTTTGCTCCATGTGGTGTGGGCTGGGGTCACTCATTTGGCTGCACTCAGTGGTGGATGGGCTGGGCTGAGATGGGCTGGAAGGCCCTAGAAGGTTTCACTCAGGCCTGGTGCCTCATGATCCTCCTAGTTAGCTTGGGCTTTCTCTCAGCCTCGTGGTCTCAGGGCAGTCGACCTTCTTACACAGCAGCTGGCTTCTGAGAGGGAGAAAATAGAAGCTCCCAGTCCTCTTAAGGCCTGGACTTGAAGGTACCAGAAGTACATTACTTCCACCGTATCTTATTGGTGAAAGTAAGTCACATGCTCGGCCTAAATTTAAACGGGAAGGGAAACAGGTTTCATTTCTTGAAAGGAATGACAAAAAAATCTGTGGCCATCCGTAATCCTCCATGTATCTACCCCTTTCTTGACATTCTTGCTGTGTTCTTAGCTACTATGGTGTACTCTAGTCCAGATGAATGGTTTTCAAACTTTTTTTTTTTTACCTTAACTCACAGTAAGATATACATTTGACATTGTAATCTATGTTATCAACACACATACAAAGTGAAACAAAAGTTTCATAATACATGCCTTTACTGCAATATATTTTTATTCTATTCTATTTTACTCTATTTTATTATACATTGTTTAAAAACACTGTTTTATCGGTCACAAACATATGCTTCCATTCTCTGGGGAGGACTGTACTTCACAGCCTTATTGATGGCTGACTTGGTCATATGATTTGCTCTGTCCAATAAAATCTGAGGAGTGAAAATTTTCACTTCCAGGCAGAGGTTTTAAAATGTAGGTATGGTTCACTATTCACTTTATATCCTCTGCCATGGGACTTGAATATTCCAGATAGAGGCTACTCTATCAGTCTGGATTCTGGAGAAAGCTTGCATAGACAGATCTTCATAGGGGAAGCCTACCCTCAAAGGATTTGTATCATGAACAAGAAACAAACCTTTGTTGTTAAAAGCCACTGACATTGTGTTATTGTAGCACAGTCTACTCTCTCTTGACTGATCCACTGGTTGCAACCCACTGAAGTGATTTTGGGATCCATTAATGGATTGCAGCCAATAGTTTGGAAAATTATTATATCTTCTGCCTCTTTCTGTGACTTCCACCTCTTCCTCCTCCTGATGGCAGCAGCGGGCTGTCCACAGTGGGGAGGCATGGGCGGTGGCAGCAGGAGTGGCTACAGGAGCAGCAATGGCAGTGGTGGGTCCCCTGTGCTCCATGTTCCTGAGGCATCTGACTGTGACGCCTGCTTTGGGGACCGGCCAGCAGCGCAGGGTTCCTGCGCCTCAGGAGGGGGCTCTGCACAGGGCCGCCCAGGGTTCTGTCACCGGGGTCTGCCCTGCATCAGGGTGACCATCAGGTCTGACACTCCTGGTGGCCAGGCCAGGGCCTGCAATCCACTCCTGGAGGTGCGCACTGGGCAGGGCCACAATCTGGGCAAGGGGGAGCTCCTGACTGCCCCTGAATGCCAGGGTCACTGGGGGAGCTCATGGAGATGTTGCCCCTACCCTGACACCGGCCTAGGCCCAGCAAGTACCTAGAGCCCCTGCCCCAAGCTGTGAGGGGGTGCAGCTGGGCTTCATGCTTCACGGAGTCACGAGAGCCAGAAGCAGGCAGCAGCCCAAGTAAGAGCTGTGGACCCATGCCTCTCTGTGCCCTTGGGGGCCTGGGAAGGCCCCCTTCCTGGCCCTTGAAGGCTTGGAGAGGCCTGCTCCCACTCCCTGGCCTCTTCCCGCTCCTGGCGCCTGCTCTGATCTTGGAGTAGGGTTGGGGCCAAGCCTGGGCACTGTCACAGCCCAGTTGGGTGTGTGTACACTTGAGGCAGCACTGACATGCCAGCTCCCTGCCACCTCAGCCCCCTCTGGATTTTGGGTGCTGACAAGCATGAGGGGAAATTGAGGAGGGGTGTTGAGGGTGGCTCGGCACTGGCCTGCAGATGCCCCTTGGCACAAGCAACCTGGGTGCCACAGATGCTGGCAGGAGGCAGATGGGCCACTGGGCAGAAGCGGGAGGGTCTCCGGTGAGGCCCCACCTGCAGGTCAGGGAGGGTCTGAAGGCTACAGGCCAGGCTGCCAGTCCCATGGACCAGAGTAGGAGACTTGTGGTGCCCTTTCTGGGCCTACCCATGGCTGCCCATGGACCAATCAGTGGGCACTTCCTCCTCTCTGAGGCCTGTAAAAGCCCTGGGCTCAGCCACAGCAGAGGACAGAGAGACAATGGGACGACCTGCTGCAGAATGGAGCTACTATCTCTACCAAGAGATTCAGACAAAGGGATGACCTGCCTGCACAGAGGAGCCACCTACTATAGGGCCTCTTCTCTGCTCAGAGCTGCAGGATGGGATGACCAGCTGCAGAGAGGAGCTACCCTTTCTGCTGATAGCTAAACACTTGTCAGGACGACCAGCTGCAGAGAGGAGCTACCCTCTCTGCTGGGAGCTGAACACTCATTGGGCTACATAGAAGAGCTGTCCACTGTGGGTCTTCTCTGAGCTGTTTTATTGCTCAATAAAGCTCCTCTCTGTCTTGCTCACCCTCTGCTTGTCTGCAAACCTCATTCTTCCTTGTCGCAGGACAAGAACTCGGGACCTGAAGAGTGGCGAGGCTAAAAGAGCTGCTGTAACACAAACAGAGCCGAAACATGCCCCCTGCTCTCCATGTTGCGAGTGACGAGAAGGAGAGAAAATCTTCAGCACTTCAGGGAGCCCAGACCTGCGAGCTCCCTGAGCCAGAGCTGTGACTCCCTCTTTGGGGCCCTGTGGTTCCTGGCGTCTCTAAGCTTCTGGGTGCCACTGCATTCCCTGGTGCCACCTGATCTAACAAGCTATTCTAATTCTCCTAGTAAACTTTTGCAAGCTTCTCAGCTGTAGTTATATGTTGAGTCTCTAAAAGTTTGAGTATTTAAAATGCCCCAAAACATTCTTTTTGAGGATCTCAAAAGAAGAGAAAAAACAGCTGAGTGATAACAATGCCCACACATTTAATGCTGTCAGTTTTTCTCCTTTATCTATTTAGGACCTGTTCATTCCTACTGAAAAAAAAATTATAATGTAGTTATTGGTTTTCTCTGCCTATAGCAAATTAGTAGCAATAAATTAGAAGTAGGGAAGAGAAGAGGTACTTAACACTGAGCGAGGAGATAGAAAAACTAACATAGACATACATGAAACATTTTTTTTAATGAAAAAGCATTATCACCTAAGAAATTTCAGGACACAGGCACATTCCTTTTGATTACATTTTATTCTAGTATAACACTATCAAAATAATAGTGTTATTACCACTGCCCTTAAATCACTAAGAAAAAACTTCCTCTATACTCAATATGCATTGCTGAAGAAGGCAGATAAGTAAGTAATATACTTTAGACAAATTTTTATCCTGTTGGATAAAATAGTCTGGTACTTAAGAGAGTGAGTTTAAGTAATCTGGAAATTTCATTCAGAGAGAAGACAGTTTTGCCAACCAGACAGACAAAGGAAACTCTATGTTATTGTGCACAGGAAGGCCAAATAATATAAAAAATTAAGCTTGTGAAGGATCTGATATCCCTGGAAGAGGAGAACATGTTATCATTAAAGGTTATATAAATTCTTAGAGGAAAATTAAAGTTATATTAATTGATGTTCACCCCAAGACTCAGTGAAGAATCGAGGGCTTTCAACTCAACTCCCAAACTTGAACTTTATGAAAAAGATTTTTTTTTTTAATAATTGTATTTGTTTTATTAAGAAAAAATTTTTTTAATCTTATTTTTATTTATTTATTTATTTATTTTATTATTATTTTTTAATTTATTTATTATTATTATACTGTAAGTTGTAGGGTACATGTGCATAACGTGCAGGTTTGTTACATATGTATACTTGTGCCTTGTTGGTGTGCTGCACCCATCAACTCGTCATTTACATCAGGTATAACTCCCAGTGCAATCCCTCCCCCCTCCCCCCTCCCCATGATAGGCCCCGGTGTGTGATGTTCCCCTTCCTGAGTCCAAGTGATCTCATTGTTCAGTTCCCACCTATGAGTGAGAACATGCGGTGTTTGGTTTTCTGTTCTTGTGATAGTTTGCTAAGAATGATGGATTCCAGCTGCATCCATGTCCCTACAAAGGACACAAACTCATCCTTTTTTATGGCTGCATAGTATTCCATGGTGTATATGTGCCACATTTTCTTAATCCAATCTGTCACTGATGGACATTTGGGTTGATTCCAAGTCTTTGCTATTGTGAATAGTGCTGCAATAAACATACGTGTGCATGTGTCTTTATAGCAGCATAATTTATAATCCTTTGGGTATATACCCAGTAATGGGATGGCTGGGTCATATGGTACATCTAGTTCTAGATCCTTGAGGAATCGCCATACTGTTTTCCATAATGGTTGAACTAGTTTACAATCCCACCAACAGTGTAAAAGTGTTCCTAGAAAAAGATTTACTGGCAAAATCAGGTGACACATTTTTAACATACAGACGGTTGATAAGAGAAAGAAGATTCTAGATAGTGGAGACAAAATTACTACTTTTTTGCTTCTGATTATTCTCCCCCTACGGCAACACACAATCCTGAAATTGCTAGAGCATTTATGGGGTTTCCTACTCCTGGAGCACCAACAAAATGAGTCACACAAACCTAGCAGTTGTGTACAGTGCAAGGCACACTGTAATAGCTATAGTCTCTGCTATCATCCACAGGTTGGAGGAGCCATCAATACCTTCTTGGATTCTTTTTATACTCACAGCTAATATCAGTATGCTCCACCCCAGATTCAGGCAGAGCCAAGGCTGAATCCTGGCAAGGGACCTTTCTCTCACTTCCCACTGATAAAATGAAAGATGGGGCCAGATTGTCTCTAAAGCCTATCTCAGTTCTAAGATCCTACGAACCTAAAAACAATTATGTTTATTATTTTAAGTCATGATAGCTACAATTTAACAGTCTTCCAATTACCCATTTGCTCAAGTTTCTCTTTAAATTCCCTATACTGAGCATTACTTTAAAAATATATGAAGAATATCTCTAATTCTATGTGTGGAATTTGTTTAGATAAACAAATAATTTTAAATACCAGATTTTTTTAAAGCAGCAACTTTTTTTTAGTATATTAAAATACAGGTCAGACAATGTATCTGACATATACAATAAGTCTCTTAAAATGATTTAAGACCAAGTTGCCTATAATTAGTTATGAAAATATTGCAAAGAGCTGAACCAAAATAAAACTAAATAAGCCAGCTAGCTACTAAACTACACATATGTCCTCAAAATCTTACGAGAGTCAAATATTCCAGTAAAAAATAACAGAAGAGATGGAAACACAAGTTTCTTATTATCACACTTCATATGTTATAAAACATAATAGCTAACTTATTTTTGGCAAAATGATTAAGGATTGTAACATTCTGGCTTACACAAACATATTTGTCAAATGCATCTCAAATGGAGCATGTCATGCTAACTTCAGGCATGCAGCACTGCAGTGTCTTAGAGTAGCCCAGAGACACTGAAATTTCAACACTTTGGCAGGGATCACACCACCAATATTCACTGACCCAGGTGTTTAATGGGGGCTGGGGATGGGGTAGGGAATTTCAACAATGTAGTTAATTGAAACCAGATAAAGCTTCTGAATAATAATTTAAAAATCATACAGATGTTCACTGCCCCTCCCACCCCCCAAAAGAGGTGACCTTTTGGACAATTTATTGCACACATTATTTTCTAGCCTACGCCCTTTTTAAGAAGATAAAACACTGCTTCACATGTCTTTCTGAAAACTCTATAATCAGTTTGAGTTATGTCTCCACAAATAAAGTAGGTTAAGCTCAAGTTTCATCTTTGTTTCCCCTTTTCACCACTATTCCTATAAAAGCAAGGACACCTGAAAGCAGGACAATAATTAGAAAGTTATGATGCTGAACAAGCTATAAGAAAGCGCACTAAATTTGAGATGCATTCTACTTCTTTCCCAACAGACATTGTGAGTATGAGCCCAAAAAGAGAGAAGGGTTCAAGACAATGTGTTGAACAATCATTTTCAAATACACAAAAGAGAAACCACACATCACACGCAGAATAGATCCGGAGAAAACACAAAAACCATAACAGATATGTGATTAAGTTAATAATAGCCTGTGATGAGCTCCGAAATGAATATTTTCTTGCCTATGTTTACAGAACAGTAATGCTATTATTTCAAATGTGCAAGTATCTTTTTTAATGTTTTAAAAGTGTTTAAGACACCCAGAACAACTAACAACAAATAATTATATTTCATGTCAGTTTGCTACATTTTATTTGACAGGTCCAATCACTGCCTATACCAGTAAATAAATGCAGTAATTTAATTTATGTACATCCTATGTCCATGTGCTTGACTGCACAACACACAAGTGAAATCCTAATTTTAGAGTGGTGGGGTACGCAGTTCTGACACAGCTCCCAATGACCTTCACCTCCTAGTATTCATGCCCTTGTGTAATTATCTCCCCTTGAGTGTGGGCTAGATGTAGTAACTTGATTCTAACAAGAATACAGGAAACGTGATGGGATGTCACTTTGTAACTGGGTTACAGCCTGTGACTTTCATCTGCTAGCAGCCTGTCTCCCTGGCTCTTCTTTCAGGCGTGCTCTAATGAAGTAAGCTAGACAGGCCGACATGTTAGAGAAGGTGGCCTCTACCCAACTGCCACCACTGAATGAAGGCCCTCTGTCTAACAACACTCAAGGAATGGGATCCTGTCAAAAACTACATGAGTGAGCCTGGATGCAGATCCATCTCAACTAAAGCCTTCAGATAAGACTGCAGCCCTGGAAGACATGTTGGTTAAAATCTTGGCAGAGACCCTGAAGCAGAGAACCCAGCTAAGCTGTGGCCAGACTTCTGACCAGAAACTATGAGTGAAGAAATGTATATTGTTTTACACTGCTAAATTTTGGGGCAATTTGATACACAGCAGTAGATACCTAATACAACAGTTAACCTAATGACTGAGAAATGACTAGAGTTATTTCCCTAATAATAATAATAGCTAATACTTATTTGGAACTTTAAAGTTCCAGATATCATTCTTGATGCTTTATATAATTCCTCACAAAAATCCTTTGAAGAACATATTATTATACCCATTTTATAAATGAGGAAACTGAGGTTGAGACTCAAAACTGAGGTAGAGACTTAATAACTTGTCTAAGATCAGACAGACTAAAAAAAAAAAAAAAAAAAAGACAATAAATATTGGAACCTAGGTGTCCTGGTTCTAGAGCCAGAACTCACAGCAACTGTACAAGTAGAACCACTAAGAGGCAGGGCTGGACACCATAAAGATGGCAACCACATGACACAGTATGAGAGGAGACTTCAAAGGCACAAAAGACATTAGAAGCTGTGCAAAATGCTAAAAGCAAGAATAAAGCCTGCATTCTGATTAAGACATCTTATTTAGGGGAAAAAGAAACCAACACAGTAGACAGTAATACAGAGAACAGAGTACAATCTTGAATTTATTGAATTCACACTTAGAAATGAAAAACACATTTTCTTATACCCAATAATAATTTAAAACCTCCATTTATTATTAAAAACCATAGCAAGGGAGGCTATAGCTGTACATTTCCCAAGGGCAATTATGAGTAAGAAGTAAGTAGGTGAAGCTGGTGAGAAAAGGAGCGAGTGCTTAGTAAGCTCTGAGACCCCACTGAAGATACTTTATCCCATGGAGTGAGAAACAGTCAAAATCCTAGCACAAAGTGGCCATGAAGCGATCATGTCCTATCTTGGCTTCAGATTACTAGGTTTATCAGCACTCCATGCTCCCACACCCCCTGAACTTAAACAAGACAGCAGGTATCACATCTACTGGTTAGACTGTCTCCTCAAGCAGACTCCAGGCTCTCCTACTTCAAAGACTGTCTTACTCACTGGGATGTCCTCAAAACATAGCACAGGATCTGACACATGGAAAGGGCTTAATATATGTTTGTTGAATAAAGAAGAAATGAATTATCTTGTGAATTGCATCCATTCAGTGAGTTATTTCAATGGTATATGTCAGTGGAAGTACAATGTTTTGTTTGGTTTTATATCTCTTATAGTTCACTCGCTTTCCTGGGCACTTTAAATAGGTCTTTATGTCTCTAGCACCTCACTTAATATCTGGCACATAGTGGTACCCAATAAATATTTGCGAGTATTTGTGAGTATGTGTCTCAAAAAGGCCACCAAGATACAGAACAGGTAAGGATCTGGACTTATGACTTAATAAAGATGTAGTGCTCCATAAAGACAGCGTCTGCCTATCAGTGATGATGATGACACATTTCTTCCTTCTGAAAAAGGCAAGAATATTTACAAAATACCTTCCCACAAAAGACAGATTCTTGTCTAGGTCTTACCTAGTGACTACTCTTAAATATTTCTTTATAAAAAACAGCAAATAATGCGTAACATAAGAACTCCAGATAACCCTAGATTCAAAGGCATTCTTTCAGAAACTTCCTATCTCCCTCAGCATTATTCTTTGAAACATTATGAACATACATTCACATAAGTCCATCATAATATGGAGATAAGGATAAAGGCAGCAAGCACATATCCCTCTCTCTGTTCTATTTATCAACCAAACAAGAGACAAAAGAACATAGGAAAGGTGAGGAGGATTTGTGCAGGCCCACAGTCCAGCACCCACAGTCACCTCTGGAGATGTACTTACCAGGAGCTCAGGGACTCGCTTCAGCATCTGAAGAGTGAAATAGCTGCCTATCGAATGGCCAATGAGCACAAGTTTCATGTCCTTTGGCACATGAGTTCTCAGGAAAGCTAGTTTGTGCTCTATTTGTCCATTAAGTCCATAGATGTCCTTAATTTCTTGAGCATTTGAATCTAAAAGCAAATTATGGGCATGTTTTCATTCAGTAAGTAAAAGTAATCACTGAAAAATGATCAAGAAAAAGATAACAATCATGATAAAAAGCAGTTACCATTTATCAAAGCCTACAGTGTGCCAGTGATAATATTAGGCATTCATCATATTAACCAATTTTCACAACAATTTTCGGAAGGAAACATTATAACCTTCACCTGATAGGTGAAAATCCCAATGCTCATAGATATTAGGTGACAGATTAACAGTCACAAACTTATTAAGTGGGAGAGGTGAGATTTAAATTCAGGTCTCCAAATCCTCAGAGCCCATGAACTTTCAATAATTCCGTGTATTACTGTTAGCTTAGGCCAGTGGTTCTCAAACTTGAGCATACATCAGAATCCCCTTGAAGTCTTGTTAAAACATATGGCTGGGCTCCACACCCCAGGGTTTCTGTTTCAGCAGGTCTAGGCTGGGGCCTGAGAAGCTGCATTTCCAAGTTTCCAGAGGATGTTGATGCACTAGGTCCCAGCACCACACATTGAGTACCAGCTGCTTAGGCTAATTTACATTACTAACAGACAACTAAGAAAGTCCATGATATGACTTAATTATTTTAGATAATCTTTATTTATTTAAGGAATCCAGATGGAAAAACTTAAGTAGAAATGTTAAAAACTGTCCCCCTTTTTTTTTCTTTTATGCTTTAAGTTCTAGGGTACATGTGCACAACGTGCAGGTTTGTTACATATGTACACATGTGCCATGTTGGTGTGCTGCACCCATTAACTCATCATTTACATTAGGTGTATCTCCTAATGCTATCCCTACCTCCTACCCCCTCCCCACAATAGGACCCGGTGTGTGATGATCCCCTTCATCACACAATGAGTGTCCAAGTGATCTCATTGTTCAATTCCCACCTATGAGTGAGAACATGCGGTATTTGGTGTTCTGTTCTGGCAACAGTTTGCTGAGAATGATGGTTTCCAGCTGCATCCATGTCCCTACAAAGGACACGAACTCATCCTTTTTTATGGCTGCATAGTATTCCATGGTGTATATGTGCCACATTTTCTTAATCCAGTCTGTCACTGATGGACATTTGGGTTGATTCCAAGTCTTTGCTACTGTGAATAGTGCCGCAATAAACATACGTGTGCATGTGTCTTTATAGCAGCATTACTTATCCTTTGGGTATATCCCCAGTAATGGGATGGCTGGGTCAAACGGAAAACTGTCCCTTTTAAATAACCAGCATAGTCCTGACCTGAAATATCCTCCCTCTCTGTCACAAATGAACTACTTTTCTAGGTTCTTCAAGACCTAATTAAAACTTTACCTAGCTAATCCTCAAGAAAAATTAATGAGCTCTCTTCTGTGCTTAATCAGTACCTCTTTTATTATAGCACTTTATCAAACTTGCATATTGTCTGTCTGTATGTTTTTTTCCCCTCTTAGGCTGTGAGTTCCTTGAAGGCAAGGTCCATCTTTTCATCTGTGTCCTATGACTAGTACACAGCAAATGTTATTGTTGAATGAAAATTGGAACTGACTAGATGATCTCTGAGGATGCTGGCCGCTCTAATATTCTATGAGTAGAATAAGCTTTCCCTATGAACATATATGTAACCCAATGACAGGGTGTAATATTTCCAAATATCATAAGACAGTCAACTGCTTCCTAAAATTTGAATGACTGAACACTGAATTTCTTGCTCTTATGACTTGCAAGGCATTGAGGGGAATTATAATCGGTATAGTTCATTCAAAAGGCACCCCAAACTCAGAAAAACTACTCTTCTGTTTTGTTTGTACAGGTTTTTGTTTGTTTGTTTTTAGTGCTTATCTCCACTTTTAGTCTAAGTCCTGTTTATCCTACAAACTTGAAACAAGCATTATCTCCTCTGAGAGACCTTTTTATGATTCATTATGTGAGGAGTAAAGTGGCTGTCTTTTCAGTTTCCACAACATCCCTGTTTATTTATCTCCCTATACTACTCCTAATTCACTCTTAGTTTACAATTCAGGTCTTGCTTAGCACTGCTCCCCAAAGTCCAGCATACAGTTATTGAAAAGCTTTTTCTTGACTCAATGAGGCTTACTTCCCTATTTCCATAGTACTATTAATCTCCCAGGTAAAACATGTTATGCTCTCACTCTTTTTCCCAGGTCAGCTTACAATTCATTCTCTACTTAACAAGAAAGTTAAGCATGAAACAGAACTGGGAAGACAGAGAATCTGGAACCTGACTTTGGTAGGACTTCTAATGGCTCCAAATCCACCTTTTTATGCATGAAATATTACATTTAGGTTTGAATAGTTCATACCCTGCTTCTCTAATCACTCTACCTAAAAGTGATCATATCATTCTTTCATATGAAAACACCACAATAATATTAATATTTGCATCCCAAGTTCTTTTTCAAAATATGCAGCATTTGGAAATATCCAAGTTTTCCTTTTGTTGGGACAGTAGGTGCAGTACAAAGATAAACAGGCTCCGGAGATGAGATAAATCTGGGTTTAAATCTCAGCTCAGCATCTCCCTAACTGTGTGACTTGAGCAAATCCTTTAACCTAGGCTTCAGTTTCCTCATACACAAAATAGAGATAATAATGCTAGCTTCCAATGGCTGTTGTTTAAGTGCCTGGCATAAACAGATAAATAAAAGCTATGACTGCCATCATTTCAATTCCTGTTATTTAAGTCCTCCTTCAAATAATACCAAGAACATTTACATGGTTAGAGCAAAGAGAAAGAAAATGAATTAAATATTCTAAAATTTCATTGACATCATAAATAAGGTCCTAAAACATTGTATTTCAGATAAACTTTAAAGGACATTATAAATCAGAATATTTCAGAGGTAGATCTGGCTTTACCTCTGGGAACTACTCAGTAGATTTTCAAGAAGAACACACTACGAGTTAGTGTTTGCCGAAGTGGTAAGATTAATGGGGAAAGTACTTTCTAAAAATGAACAATGATTGAAAATTTTAATGTGCTATCTTTTAAAATTTATTTTTATTTTATTTATTTATTTTTGAGATGGAGTCTCACTCTGTTGCCCAGGCTGGAATGCAGTGGCACAATCTCAGCTCACTGCAACCTCTGCCTCCCGGGTTCAAACAATTCTCATGACTCCCAGGTAGCTCGGATTACAGACGCACACCACCAGGCCTGGTGAATTTTTGTAGAGATGAGGTTTCACCATGTTGGCCAGGCTGGTCTCAAACTCCTGACCTTAGGTGATCCACCCACCTTGGCCTCCCAAAGTGCTGAGATTACAGGTGTAAGCCATACTCCCAGCCTGTCTTTTTTCATGTTACTAATAAATAAAATTCTAGATATTATTTTACTAGCAGAAAATGAAAGGTTAAAAGACTATATACTTGATTACATATTTTTATTCCTATTATTTTACTAGTAATATAATCTGAGAAAATGCTAGTAATTATTAACTTACTCTCCAAAAAATGCAGAAAAAATTACATTCAGTTGTATTGAAACCAGAAGAATGCTAATATGGAAATCATTTATACCATTCTTTCTATGAGGAAACTGTACTCCAAGTTATAATCAACGAAGCACATTTGGAACATAATCTGTTTCTAAATTGAGAACTGCCTGAGTTGGTGGATGACAATACAATCCACCATATTGTTACTAATAAATGGTCCTAAGTATCATATTGATAATTTTCTCTTAGAACCTAAGCCTATTTCTTAGACCCATCTCTATTAGATATCACTTCACAGCTCACCTATCGGTTCTACAGTTTATTTCAAAAGGTATACACAACTTGTTCTGAAATAGTTAGTAGAGAAATTAAATAAAATCAGTACTTCACATTAACTTTTTGTCTAATTGCTCAAATTTGCTGGTCCAGTCATTAAAGTTATTAAGCAGTCATTAAAAGTGCTTTCAATTTTAAATTCCCTTACAGCCTCAGAACACAGATAAATCTCATGATTATTATTTTCTTCATTTTACATGAACTGAATTGACTACTCTGACAGAAAACAGTGACTAATTGGCCCTTGGTATTATTGAAAGTACAGACATAAATAAAATATACTACCTTTGCCTTTCAGGAGATCATAATCTACTAAGAGGAAACAGACATAGATAAAAACGCAATTATTAAATGCCAAAGTTAAGTATCTCAAGCATTTGCTTGAGAAAAGAACAGGGTTTATTGGATCACAATAGAAGGGTAATGGCCCTTTGATTCATAAAAAGTACTGTACCTTTTCCCACTCTACCCAAGATAAATAACTAGAAGATATTCTTTATTACATGTATGTTACTATAAACGTATGCATTTAACTATGTATCTGAATCCAAGCAAAACAGTTTAAATTTAACTGCCATTCATATATATGGCTATATACTGAATAAAAATGTGTAAGTTCAACTATTTATTTTCATGCAAACAGCATTTATAGGTCATCTCTGACCATAGAACAGACAAGACTAGAGATTAGCACTACACATGCCTTTGGTAGGACTGAGTCTGCATACTGTAACTACATCTCACACCAGAATTTGCTCAGCTACTAAACTCTTCCATCCTGCCCCCAATCATTACTCCAAAGCTGTATCTTAATAACTTTAATTAAACAACCTACATGTAAAAATTCAAGGGCTAAAAATAATATTTCATATTTTAAAGAATTCTTTGATCAAGATGAAAATACAGTTTCCTTGTGATGCATGTTCTCACCCATAAGTGGAAGTTGACCATTGAGAACACACAGTCACAGAGAGGGGAACAACACATACTAGGGCCGTTGTGGGGTACGGGGTGAGGGGAGGGAACTTAGAGGATAGGTCAATAGGTAGAGCAAACTACCATGGCACATGTATAACTATGTAGTTAGAAGAAATTAAAAAAAAAAAAACCAGTTTCCTCTTCAGGTAATTTTTTCAAATATATAAAAAATCATATGTTGTTCACCATACTATACAAATATATATATATAAACTAAAAATATAAAAAGATACATGAAGTATTTACTCTAAATTCATGATAGAACTAGAGATGGGATACAAAGAACAAAACTTTTTCTGTATTGTTTTATTTCACTTATTTTGTTAACAAAAATATTTATGTAATTATGGCAATGTTAACTGTCAATTGTGAGTAATAGAATCTTTGATTGTTATACAACTGTGTTTTTCTATGTTTTAAAAAATTTCTCAAAATAAATTAAAAAAAAAGAATGCACTGACGTGCTATTGTTCCTAGGTATCTTACTCCCATTTTGTAGGGAAAATCACCATTCATTCCTTTCTCACACGAATACAGAAGCCCCCAAGGATTTTATGGGTTCGTACTGATTATCAGTGAACTGGCTCAATGAGAACTGTGGTCCCTAATTCTGTATGCTTACCGAGTTCATCGATCCATAAGGCCTTCCTTTCAAAACTGTCCTGAGGTTACTAGGCTGAAGTGAGAGTACGCTCTCATCAAACCCCAGCTCCCTCCCGAAGTATTCTGTCAGCTCCTTATATCTAAACACTGATACAACTCTGTTGGCTCTTAAAGTATGCATCACAGTGAGGGGATGGGAGATGATTATTCTATTTAACACTGCTATCTTATTTAGAAAACAAATTTTAAGATTTGTAAACCCCAAGCATATGTTTTATAAAATAATTTTTTATTATTATTCTCCAAACAGAAGGTGAAAACCACAGTCATCAAATTATGCGTTCCACTTGACTAAAACCAATTATCTGCTAAGGACTTCAACAGTCCTTAGCAGGAAACAGAAGAGAGATTCAGCAAGGAGAACATAATGTTATAGACTTAGCAAACAATAAAAGCAAAACGCATAAAAAGTGTGTTACTTTTTATTGTAAAGTGCTATTTTGGAAACAGCCATGTTTCCATGGCTGTTACTTGGAAAAAGCTGTGAGTTCTGTGGCTATATGTGGTTATAGGGAAAGGTGAAGCATAAGGTTAAAAAGGAAAGTTGGGTCTAGATGAAGTAGGAAACTGAACTTCACAGCAAGGAGTTTGGACTCGGTTCTGTGATCAATGAGAAGATACCTATAGATTGCCAAGAGAGGAGCGCACAATCTGGTCTGTGTTATGGATATTAACTGCAATGCTCACTCTCCCTACTTCTTCTGTCTGTCCTGGGACTCTAACAATTTGCTTGATTCCTAACTTCTTTCTCTTGCTCTGCACTTTGGCTTTTTGCTCTTCTGACCCACAGATTTACCTGCTTTCATTTCTAGGGACCGTGAGCCCTGAGAGTTGATTGATTAGTTGTTCCTGCCTTGCGCTCATCTAGTCATTCCATCTCACCTCCTTGTTGCCCTGCCACTCCCAGTCCTGGCAAGAGAGAAAGCTCCACTGGGTTTTCTCTCTTTCTTCCTAGTTGGGGGACTGCAGTGAGAGTAGTTTATTGTTTCTTTGGATAAGCATGACTCAAATTCATCGTTAGTTGCAAGATTGTGTAACTTTTTTGGTTATGTTTTTATCTGCTAAAACGAAAGCAGCATGATTTCTAGCTTTCTTTTCGTACTTTCTAAACAATGACTTGAAATAGTTGATAATGAATTTCCCATCATGTATGCTGACTCTATAGCAAATCAAATCCAGAAAACAGTTTATACTCCTAACTCCTCAAATTTTCTTTTCACACTTTTTTTTTCCCCCTCGAATCATCCCCTTCTGACATTGGTGAACATCTGTTCTTCCAATTGTATTCAACTTATGATTGTGCTAATGTGGTCCACTAGAATATTATTTCCAACTGTTCATAATTTCAACAAGTGCTAATATGAAGCAAGACATACTTTCAACATTTGATGTGTGGTTATAGCTTATGCCCTTTTTCTCAATGATTACATATTTTTCACACTATATTTTGCATGCCAGAAAACCAGTACCTTAGGACAATCTTGGACAGCAAATAATGTATCTGTGCTGCCTATCCAAAGCAACTATAGCATACATTTGCAAACATAATCTCCAATGTGTACAACAGATGAGAGCAGACCTGTTCTAGCTGAATGGGGGGCTGGTAAGGCCCAGAGCCCTACTCAGCCTTCACAGAACTTTTGAGTTACTCGGAATATAGAAAGTCACGAACCTAAAAGGTGGAGACTGGCAAGCAATTCTAACTCTTTGTATACCCCTGTAGCATGACAGTTAATAACCCAGTAGGTTGTCAATAAGTGCTTAATGATAGTGAGTTGCCCTTTCACTCTCTCCAGAAACCACAGCTTCCTTTGGCCCTACGGTGGCCCTTTGGGCTAATGCCTCTAGATGGCACTGTTCTCATTAGGTAGCAAAGAACCCAGGCTCTAATTACTAAGTTATTAACTCAATAGTACACAAGCAGGCCAAACAGAGATAAACATATTCAAAGTAAAGTTATAAATAATAAGATGTCAATTTACAATAAGAATTAAAGCTGTTTCCTAAAAATTCAGACACATGACAGATATTTTCTACTGGTTTTCCTCATCAGTGTTTATTGGTGAACATCTAGGGCAGTGGTTCTGAAAATGTGGTCCCAGGACCAGCAGCATCAATATTACCTGGGAACTTGTTAGAAATGCAAATTCTCAGGTCCCACCCCACATCTACTGAATCAACAACTCAGAGGGTAGCACCTGTGTTTTAATAAACCCTCCAGGTGATTTTGATGCATGCCAAAGTTTGTGAACACCTGATCAAGGGTGATCCTTTGAATCTGTTTTCAACTTTCAAAGTTGCCATTCATGTTCTCTTCAAATGTTTGCTTCTGTCTTTAGTATGACTTAAGATAGCTCACTTGATCATGACCATATCCTTTTAATGTGATGTTGAATTCAGTTTGCTGGTATTCTGTTGAGAATTTTTGCATGTATGTCCCTCAAGGATATTGATCTATACTTTTCTTGTTTTGTCCTTATTCAGCTTTGGTGAATTTGTTTAATTTCTTTAACAGATATAGTCTATTCAGATTATCTATTTTTCCTTGTGTGAGTTTTGGGAGCTTATATCTTTCAATAAATTGGTCCATTTTATCTAAGTTAAGTTTATTGTCCTTTTATTATCTAAGGGATCAGCAGCAATGAATCTTTTCTTTCTGAATATTTGTAATTTGTGTCTTCTCTTTTTCCCCCCTTGCTTAGCCTGGCTACAGGTTTATTAATTTTATTAGTCTTTTAAATAACTAGCTTTTGGTTTGTTGATTTTTTCTAATAACTTCTTGTTTTCAACTTCATTGATTTGTGTTCCCATTTTTATCATCTTTTCTTCTCTTTGCTTTAGGCTTAAATTGTTCTTTCTCTAGTGTCCTAAGGCAGAAACTTAGGTAATTGACTTTAGATCTTCCTTCTTTTCTAATATATGAGTCAATGCTATAAATTTCCTTCTAAGCACTAGTTTTGCTATATCCTACACATTTTTATAAGTCGTATTGCCACTTTTATTTAGTTCAAAGTATTTTTATGTTCCTCTTGAGACTTCACTGACCCATGTGTTATTTAAAAGTGTGTTGTTTGACTTCTAAATATAATGGGATTTCCTAGTTATATTTCTGTTGTTGATTTCTAGTTTAATTCCACTGTGGTCTAAGAGCATACCTTGTATAATTTATACTCTTTTAAGTTTGTTAAGGTATGTTTTATCTTGGTGAATGCTCCATGAATGCTTGAGAAAAGTATGTTGTTAGATGAAGTAGTCTATAAATGTCAATTAAATAAAGTTGACTGAAGGTGCAATTCAGTTCAACTATATCTTTACTACCTTTCTGTTTTCTGGATCTATTAATTACAGAAAAAGGATTGCTGATGTTTCCACTTATAATAGTGCAGTCTATCAGTTTTGCCTCCTGCATTCTGACCTTTGTTGTTAGGTACATATTTGTTAAGGATTGTTATGTTTCCTTGAAGAACTGGTGGTATTATCATTATGCAATGCCCCTCTTTATCCCTGACATTTTCCTTGTTCTGAAGCCTGCTTTGTCTAAAATTAAAATAGCTACTCCAGTTTTCTTTTGACTAGTGCTACCATGGTATATCTCTGTATATCCCTTTACTTGCAACATATCTGTGTCTTTATATTTAAAGTTTTTGTTGGTTTGTTTTAAAATGTTTGTTTGTTTTAAAGACAGGGTCTCACTCTGTCACCCAGACTGGAGTGCAGCAGCATGATTCAGCTCACTGCAGCCTCAGCCTCTCGAGTTCAAGTGATCTGCCCACCTCAGCCTCCTGAGCAGGCTGGACCACAGGTGCATGCCAGCATGCCTAAGTTTTGTATTTTTCTGCAGAGATGGAGTTTCACCATGTTGCCCAGGCTGGTCTCAAACTCCCCTGGGCTCAAGCAATCTGTTCACCTCATCCTCCCAAAGTGCTGGAATTACAGGTGTGTATAACTGTGCCTGGTCCTAAAGTGGTTTCTTGTAGACAACATATAGTTGAATCTCCTCCCACCACTCCAACAATCTGTGTATTTTAATTGGTATATTTAGACCATTCACATTTAAAGTGATTACTGAGGCTGGGCATGGTGGCTCATGCCTGTAATCCCAGCACTTTAGGAGGCTAGGACAGGTAGATCACTTGAGCCCAGGAGTTCAAGACCAGCCCAGGCAACGTGGCAAAACCCTGTCCCTATAAAAAAAATACAAAAATTAGCCAGGCATGCTGGCACACACTTGTGGTCTCAGTTACTTGGGAGGCTGAGGTGGGATGATCACTTGAGCCCGGGAGTTTCAGGCTACAGTTAGTCTCTATGGCACCACTGCACTCCAGCCTGGATGACTGCACTCCACCCTATCTCCAGTGGTTGCCCTAGAATTTGCCATATATACTAAATCTAAGTTCATCTGAAGTAACACTATACCACTATACCACTTCACCTTTAGTCCAGGTATGTTACAACTGAGTATTCCCAATTCCTCTCTTCCATCCCTTATAACATTACTGACACTCATTTCATTTATCAATGTTGTAATCACCCAACGTACTGTTACTTTTATTACTTTGAATTAACAGCTATCTACCAGATCAATTTAGAATAAGAAAAATAAACTTTTTAAACTTTTATTCCTTCTTCCATGCTCTTCTTTATACAGATTTGAGTTTCTGATCTCTATCACTTTCCTTTCCCCTAAAGAACTTCTTTTAATATTTCTTGCATAGCATGTCTCCAGCAACTAATTTCCTCAGCTGCTATTGGTCTGAAAAAGTCTTTATTCTCCTTTACTTTTGAAGGATGATTTCACTAGATAGATAAATCCAGGTAAGTGCTATTTTTCATTCCACACTAAATATTTCGCTCCATTCTCCTCTTTGTTGAATGGTTTCTGACAAGAAGTTCCCTGTAATTCTCATCTTTGTTCTTCTATAGGTAAGGCGCTTTTTCCTCTGCCTATTTTCAAGATTTTGTCTTTGGTTTTCCGCAACTTAAGTATGACATATGTAGGTGTAGATCCTAAGTATTGACCCTGCTTAGTGTGCTTTGAGATTCCTAGACCTGTGTTTTGTCATCTGGCATTAAGTACTTCAACTCTTACCTTCTCCATTTTCTCTTCCTTCTTGATCTGGTATTCCAATTATGCATACGTTATACCTTTTGAAATTGTCCCACAACTCTTGGATGTGCTGTACTTTTATAAGTTATTGTTTTTTCTCTTTGCATTTCAGTTAGGAAAGTTTCTATTAACCTATTTTTCCAGCCCACTGATTCTTTCCTCAGCTGCATCCAGCCTGCTGGCGAGTCCATCAAAGGCATTTTGCATTTTTGTTACAGTGTTTTCTAATATTTCCTTTTGATTCTTTCTTAAGAGTTCCCTACTGTCTGCTTGCATTACCCATCTGTTCTTGCATGCTACTTCTTCCATTAGAGTCCTCAACGTAGTAATCATGATTACTTTAAATTCCTGATCTGATATTTCTAAAACTGGAAAAAGTATATATCTGACTCTGGTTCTGATGCTTGCTTTGTCTCTTCGGACTGTTTTTTTCTTGCCTTTTACAATGCCTTCTAATTTTATTTTTTGCTTAAAGCTGGACATGATATATTGAGTAATAGGAATGAGGTAAATAGATCTTTTATGTGAGGCTATATGTTAATGTGGCTAGAAGCTGGGCTATGCTTTGTTTTTTAAGACAGGGTCTCACTCTGTTGTCCTGGCTGGAGTGCAGTGGCACTATCTTGGCTCACTGCAATCTCTGCCTCCTGGGTTCAAGCAATTCTCCCACCTCAACCTCCTAAGTAGCTAGGAGTACAGGCTTGTACCACCATGCCTAGCTAATTTTTGTATTTTTAGTAGAGACGGGGTTTCATCATGTTGGCCAGGTTGGTTCAAGCAATTCTCCTGAGTTCAAGCAATTCTCCCGCCTCAACCTCCCAAGTAGCTAGGAGTACAGGCTTGTACCACCATGCCTAGCTAATTTTTGTATTTTTAGTAGAGACGGGGTTTCATCATTTTGGCCAGGTTGGTCAAGCACTCCTCACCTCAAGTGATCTGCCTGCCTTAGCCTCCCAAAGTGCTGGGATTACAGGCATGAGCCACCGCACCTGGGCAGGGCTATGCTTACTGTTTTCTGTAGCTACAGGTATCAGAAACTTCAGTTTCCTTTAATGTTCTTGCTTTTTTTTTTCTCCGTTGTCTTTGGTTTTCCCTAAGAAATCCTTCTTAAATAGAGTTTGTGTCTTGTAGCTCCTATAGTTATAATGTACTATTATTAAGGTAGAGGCCTATAGACATGGTGGTAAAATGAGGAGGGAAGCATCCTTTAACGTAAAGATTAAACCTCAGTCTTTCAGTGGGCCTGAATGCCTGTGCTGTGATCTTCAAAAGTGTTTGTCATCTTTTTTTCTTCTCCTGCATGTGAGACAGGAAGGCTAGGGGAAGATGGAGTTGGCTAACTGCCTTTCCCCCAGGTTGGATAAAGTTCTGGAACTCTTTTTCCCTTGGAAAGTAAGCCATGTTATTGAGAATATTCTGGACATACTGCAAAATGCTTACTTCTCTTCTACCCTTAACAAAAACCATAGGGGACATTTCTCAAATTTTCACAAAAGAACCTGATAAGATTCCTAGAGGTAATACCCATGAAAGTGAGGAAGTCCCCCAAGAATAGGCTTGCAGAAGTTTGTTACTCTTAAAATAGTCTGTACTTTACCCCCAGCAATTCATCAAAATCACCATTTATGTATTCTACATCAATGGCACTAGTGTCTTCTGCTTCACATAAGCTGATCTTCATTGTATTTCCTTGTCTCTCTAGATTTCAGGTGACAATTTGTCCTGTGACCTCAATTCTCTGACAGGTCTAAGAAAAATGAGTTTTAGTTTTGTTCAGCTTTTTTTCTTTTTTTTTTTTTTCTTTTTTGAGACAGAGTCTCACTCTGTCACCTAGGCTGGAGTGTAGTGGCACAATCTTGGCTCATTGCAACCTCTGCCTCCCAGGTTCAAGCAATTCTCATGTCTCAGTCTCCAGAGTAGCTGGGATTACAGGCGAGCACCACCACGCCTGGCAATTTTTGTACTTTTAGTAGAGGTGTAGTTTTGCCATGTTGGCCAAGCTGGTCTCAAATTCCTGGCCTCACTTGATCCACCTGCCTTGGCCTCCCAAAGTGCTGGGATTACAGGCATGAGCCACCACACTCAGCCTCAGCTTTTTTCTTATTGCAATGAGAGAAGTGACAAATTCCAAGTTCTACATGTCAGAGCTGAAACTGGAAGTCCACTATTTATTTAAAAAACATTCTATGCTAAATATTTTCTTAATGTATAACATATGCCACCTACAAGTTTTAAACAAGTAATAAGTAAATAAATGTTGAAAAAAATACCCTCAAAACCTAAATGTAACTATTTCACTAACATTTAAGATACACACTTCATCATGATATTGTCATAGGTGAAAAAGCACTAAAAATATGGTCCCTGGTGCTGCTATTTCTAGATGCTTACTTCAGCTAGAAAATATCTGAGCTATTACACAAAGTATTATTCATTGAAAAATCTCATCTCTTAGTGCCAAGGTGCTAATGTCTGTTAGGCTTTAGGTTGAAAATGTTTAAGCATAATTAAAACAAAACATTGTGAAGTTTTAGTATTTCTTTTCAACCTTTAACTTATAGGATGCTGATTTTTTATTTTCTTATTCAGTTTTCCATACTAAATTTTTTAATAAGCACATATAACTTTTTAATCTAAAAATACAATAAAGGAAGGTAATCCATTTTGAAAATAAATAGAAAATTATACAACATGCTCCCTGCCGCTAAACGGTCAGCTGCAAATACAAGGTTTTTTGCAGACTCCACAGAGTCTCTCCTAACCCACACTGTGGTTTCTCCTTTGTTTACTCCTTAGGTGTCTACATGATTAGCAGGCCACGGTTTATCACTTAATTATTCTCTAAATATGAGAGAAAAAGCTTCTTTAAAGTAAAGAACATGGTTTATAAAAGGGGTTCCCAACCCCCGTCTGTGACCTGGCCACACAGATAAAGGTGTGCGATGGGCGAGCGAGCATTATCACCTGAGCTCTGCCTCCTGTCAGATCAGCGGCAGCATTAGATTCTCATAGGAGGACCCTACTGTGAACTGTGCATGTGAGATCCAGGTTGCACACCTGATAATCTGAGGTGGAACAGTTTCATTTCAAAACCACTCACCCCTCCCCAGTCTGTTGAAAAACTGTCTTCCCCAAAACTGGTTCCCAGATGCCAAAAAGGTTGGGGACTGCTTTTTCCCCACCATTCCTCCTAGTACAACCCTGGGAAAATAATACATGATCAAAAAACACACAATTGATTACTAATTGGTAAATAAAGAAGGCAAGTCATAGATTGCTGTATCTACCCATATTCTTACAGAAAACTACCTAAAGAGTTAAAATGTCTCTAAAAATCCTAAGTTTACCAAAATATGGAACCACAGGCCTAACGCCACAAGCAGGTTTCCACTGGTGTAACTCTTAACCTTAGCAGGCTTGCTAGAAACATGACCCTCCACTTACTGTAAAGGAAAGTAGATATTAACAAGGACATACCCTCTGATGTTGTAAGAATCTTCTTGTCTTTGGGAGCCAACGCATGCCCAGCATGACTGATAGTCCAAACTGGAAAGCGTCTGTTTGTCAAAGAGTATAAAGCCTTTGCAAATGGCACATAAAAGGCAGAAAAACCTGGGTTACCTAAGAAAAGAAACACAGACCTTAGATTAATCAAAGTAATAAATATGTATAAGATGACACGCAGACTAGAAAAGATGGGTCTGTTTCTTTTCACACTTTCCTCTGAATTCTTCAGAGTACCCAAGAGAGATTATCTTCAAACTTCCATTAAAATCACAGCAGTACCCTATTTAAACACCCTTCAGGGTCTTCCAGATAAAGTCATCTGGAAAAAGTCTAAAATTAGTAATACTGCATATAAGGCACTTTAAGATTTGGTCATGCTCAGTTAACAAGGTGCATGAAAACCAGAGAAACAAGCCAGCCAAAATAGTGTAAGAAGCATGCACAGGGAGAGCTTTAAGGAGTCTACTGTTTCCTTGTCACTTATCCCTAATAGTACAATTATAAACAGGTGTACAGCTTGATCTTTTGGGGAAACAAATGTCCACAAGTACATGTAGATTTTTCTTATGTGTGTGCAGAAGGTATTTTTGACATGAGTTTGCTATAAAGAAACAGAATACATAAATGATCTTTTTAAAAACATTCAATCTGATAGGGGGAAATCACAACGAAATGGGATTTTCATCTTGTAATCATCATCTATATAAAGTCTTCACAGCTACTAGTCCATTTCCATCAGTATATACTTCTCTGATCAGTTTATCTATTTCTTCATGTCGTTAGGCTTTCTGGTCTCTGCAATTACATGACATGGTTCTGGAGCACTGATGTAAATAACCACGGTCATCCTTGTCAAATTTCACTGATTTCTACTCAATTGTTTATGTCTTTCAGTTTGCTACATAAGCAGTGTAATAAAGTGATTAAGAGCATAGACTCTGGAGCCAGACTACCTGGGTTGGAATCTTGGCTTTGCCACTTACCAACTGTGTGAGCTTTGACCAAGCTATTTAACCTCTCTGTGCCTTGGTTTCCTCATCCACAAAATGTGCAATAATGGTACTACCTCATTTGAAGAGTAAGTGAATCAATATATGTAAAGCATTGTAACACTGCCTGAAACATAGTAAGTATTATATAAATGTTAGGTATTCAAACTTGTACAACAATGTCTAGCTTTAATGGTATTATACAATGGCCTTGGCATCCACATTATTTTGCTTCTGTTGCATTCTGACCTAGTGACCCAAGTTCCAAATTCGTTTTTGTGATGGTGCTTTTGGCTTCTTTGTCAAATAGGATGAAAACTTCTTCAAATGCAGAAATATGTTCTTTGGTCAGTTTATTGGCCACTGCATAGCTAAGGAAGAAAGAAGGGAGGAAGGGCATAACAGCACTGGGGCTGTAACATCTATGGAAGCTGTGGGTGGCACTGTTTCATGTTTTATGCATTTAAGTCTTCAGTAAGTTTAGAATATTTTTTAGTATAAAAGACTAAGTAGCAATCCAACTCTTTTCCAACTGACTGGCCAATTGTTCCAAGACCATTTATTATATAATCCATTCTTTCTGCACTGATTTGAAATATCTTCTGACCCAATACTACCTTTTTACATTCGCTTGCTAATTCCTATACCAAATAATTCAGTTTATTTTTCCTTTTCTCCTCTGCCAGGCCATACTGTCTTAATTACATTTTTTTTTTTGATATGTTAACCGGTAGGGCAAATTCCTTCCCTTTATTTTTCTTTTTCTAAATTTTCTAAGCTGGTCTCATAAACTTTAGGGTTATTTTTAGTAGTTTCAATTTTTAAAAATCTCTTTGAGATTGTGACTAAAATTTCATCTCATTAATATATTAATTTATAAAAATTGTATATTTTTATATTACTGAGTATAACCTTCTAGGAATGTGTTATACCTCATATTCACATGTTTTATGTTGCTCATAGATTTCTTCATATGGCTAGAAAATAATAATAGCTAATATTTTTAGGTGCTATAATTTACTACATGCCAGGCAGTGTTTAGGTGCTTTACATGTATTGTTTAATTATCATATGAGGTAGCACTATCATTACTTCCATTTTATGGATAAGGAAACTAAGTACAGTGAGGTTAAATAACCTAGCCAACATCACATATATGGCAAGTGATAAATAACTATTTGATGACTGGAAGTATATACAAAAGAAAATCATAAGACTGAATTTTTAAAAAATATCAGTAATCTGGTGTAGGATCTTCTGCATTCCTTGTTTTAGTTAGTCTTACAATATCTCTATAAAGTAGTTAGCATTTTTCATTAGAAATAACGAATGGATAGCCACTAGAACAAAACTTGGTATATGGTAGGGGCTGCATAAATGGCAGCTATTAATACTACAGCTATTATAACAACTAAAAATTGGTATAACATTAAGGAGACATCAAAGATAACCCCATGATTTAGATGTAAGTTACAATGACAGGATATACAAAAAACAGTGAGTACTAGACAATGGATACTTAATGCATGAGGGCATTAAAACCTAGATGATGGGTTGATTGGTGCAGCAAACCACCATGGCACATGTATACCTATGTAACAAACCTGCACATTCTGCACATGTATCCCAGAACTTAACGTATTTTTTTAAATGAGGAAGAATAAATAAATGAATAAAACAAAGTTTTCTCCCTATCTCTGGGTTTAAGTCTGAGTTCTTAAGCTTTCTGATCCACAATTTTATCATCTTCAAGTAAATGATGATGCCAATTACTTATATTCATTCATTCTATTCAGAATTACAGCTTCTTTTAGCCCTCAATTATTTATTGAGCACTTACTGTATGAAAGTCACTATGTCAGGCAAAAGACAGATAAGGGCCTTTTTGGAATTTATGTACTAATGGGAGAACATAACATATACAGCATATAACTAAATGGGTGAGATAATTAAAGAGTGTGAGAACTCCTATAAAAGGAATAAATAGGGTCACATGATAGAGAGGGGAAGAGAATACAGTGAAAAAAAGGTCTGAGGAGGTGACATTTACCCAAGACCCCAAAATGGCAAGAAATAAGCCTTGTGAAAATTTGAGGGAAGAGAATAAATACTAAGGAGGGAGAAGGTCCTCAAGAAATAAAGATCTTAGCTCTTGAAGAAATGGGAGACAGTCCATAATCCTTGGTTCCTCCCTTTGCATCTAATCTATCAGTGTGGCTAAAGCATAACGAGAGATATCAAATCTTGTATGAGATCAGGTTGAAGAGAAAGAAAAATACAATCATTTGATACCTTTTGGGCCATGATAAGTAATTTGGCTTTTAATCTAATTAACATTAAAAGAGTTTGAGCAGGGTTAAGGTATAATTAGATTTAAATTAAAAAAAAATTTTCTATCTTAAAAGAGTAATTAGGAAAAATACGAAAATTTTCATAGCAATACATTTAGCAACTTAGATAAAATAGACAAACTTCTAGAAAGACAGAAACTATCAAAGTTCACTCAAGAGAAACAGATAACCTAAGTACCCCTAAATTGATTAGATTAATTGGAATTTAAGTTAAAAATCTTCCCACAAAGAAAATCCAGGCCCACACAGCTTCGCTGGTGAATTCTATCAAACATTTAAGGAAGAAAAATGCCCAATCTATACAAACTCTTTCAGAAAATAGAAGAGAAATGTATTAGTCTGTTTTCATGCTGCTGATAAAGACATACCCGAAACTGGGCAATTCACACACAAAAGAGGTTTAATGGACTCACAGTTCCACATGGCTGAAGACGCCTCACAATCATGGTGGAAGGCAAGGAGTAAGTAGCAAGTCACGTCTTACATGGATGGTAGCAGGCAAAAAGAAAGAGTGTGTGCAGGGGAACTCCTCTTTATAAAACCATCAGATTTCATAAGACTTATTCACTATCACAAGAACAGCATGAGAAAGACCCGCCCCCATGATTCAATCACCTCTCACTGAGCCCCTCCCACAACACGTGGAAATTATGGGAGTTACAATTCAAGATGAGATTTGGGTGGGAACACAGCCAAACCATATCAAGAAAGAAATATATTCTAACTCATTCTATGAGGCCAGCATCACCCTCATACCAAAACCACATAAAGACACTGCAAAAAGAAAAAGAAAAAAGAAAACTACAGACCACTATCCCTTGTGAACAAAGATGGAAAAATTCTAAACAAATTTTAGCAAACTGAGTCCATCAAAATGTTGAAAGTATAATATATCATGACCAAGTGGGATTTATCACAGGAATGCTGGATTGGTTTAACATTCAAAAATTAACATTATCCACCACATTAACCAACTGTAAAAGAAAAATCATATGATCCTCAACAGATGCAGAAAAAATGGAAGTTTTATCCTGTCAGAAATATACTTAATATTGTAGCATGTATAACATACCAAACTTGTAAGTTTAACTTCTTTAAAAGTAGCCATCATTTGCTATAGTTCCCTGTATCCAGTGGCACCAAGCAGCACTAGATTGGGCACATGGCACTCACATACAATAAATCCTTTCAATCTGAATGCATAGCAAGTAACGTAAAGGTCTAACTCATAACAGAGACAGAAGTGGAAAATGCAATGCAAAATGCTTAAATACCATTGCATACAGTACTTCATACTTCACCACTTAAACCTCCTTGTTAAAAAACCACAAAGAAAATTAAAAGGTCCATGTTTATGCAACTAAACAAGACACACACATGGAGGGGTACAGGGGAGATCCAGGTGTAAGGATGTTGGAAAACATTCCAGTGCAGACATGCAAGTAAAATATTTAATCAAAAGTTTACATCAAAATGTGTTATAAACACACACTTGAACATGCTCGTAACAGTCAAATCAGTCAAATACCCATGCAATGTATAACAGAAGTTGTAGGGATCATCTCTAGGCCCTGACTGCTAATAAACTCCAACTATACAACACTGCAAGTATAGACTTATGCCTTCCAGTTAATTTTGTAGGGAAGGGAATGAAAACTGCCACGTATCAAGTTAATATGGCACAGTATCTATATAATAGATTGCCATGTAGACAGACCTATTGGACTCATTCATGGAGCCTTATCTGCTGGATCTCCAACCACTGTACTCACAGCACTTGATACTTCACATGATTCTTTTATCTCCACATGACCTCCTAAGAATTATGATTCAATGTACTCTATGGTGAGTTCTCAATTTGATTCCCTTTGTTCATTTCACTACTTAAAGGAAGTCCAAGGACAATATTACTTTACAGAAATCCAAGATCTAAAATTCATTGGAAAAAAATGAAACTAAATTAAAAGTTCTTCAATCTGATCACTCACTCACCATTATCATTACCAACTTAGAAGTGAAGAATTAATTTTGCTAGCTGCAAAAGCAATGTGATTTAAAATGAAATGTTATGCCAATCTATCAGAGATGGACATAACATGGTGTGATAATGGCTTCACAATCCTTGAAATACTGTTATCCTGATTATTCCCACAGTGTAAATAGATTAGCTCCTCAAAAACCTGCCAAAAAAGAAAATACAATTCTAAATCCCACAAACTAATGAACAGGGCAAACATAAAAGAACACTAGGAAATGAAATGTGATCTGGAAATGTCAAAGCACTATAAACAATGAGACTGTCAAACCACAAATGTTTTATGCTTCCCTCCATCCTCAGTGTCTTCACTGAATGCTCCCTTTATCTCCTGACCTATCTGAAATCTGGCTCTCCCCTGTAATGGGCTGTTTTCCTTTCAATCCTCTTCATCAGAGACCTCAGTCACTCTTCTCTAACACCACATATAACTCAATCAGAGAAAAGACTTAATGCAACACAGCATTCCTAGCACCTGGGATAAAAGAGTGAGTGAATAAATACTATCCCCAAGTGGGGAAGTGGGTGGGTTGTCTGTCCCACTTACTATTTCACCTCACTATTACAACAACCTCTTCTCCTTTAAGACTCAAGCCATCCATTTCCATCTATCAACTTTTTAGTCACTCACACATTGCCTGAAAGCCTTGACCCTTAAATGACAGTTTCACTTGTCATGTCACGTCAGGGCATTTCAAAATCCAGTTAGACTGACTGAGTCAAAAACTTTGTCCCATGATCATTATTATGATCAAATCCAAAGAACTTCACCTACATTAAACTTAAACAACTCATTCCCATGACTCCACCCTGGATCAGGTATGCATATCACAGTCCCCTGGAGGGCTTGCTGAAACACTGATTGCCCAACCCCCAGACTTTCTGGTTCAGAAGGTCAGGGATAGGGCCCAGGAACTGCATTTTTAAAGTTCTCAAGCAATACTTCTGATCCTGACACCAACTTTAAGAATAACAGGCCTAGATCTTTTCATGAGCTAGAAATGATTAGCATTCAAAACATGATCTTAACTGTCAACAGAGAAAACAGTGGTCAGGAAGCAGGAGACTTCATTTCCCTCTGATATGCCTTTACACTTCTTCATTTTAGTAACCAATTTCACCTCCTCCTTTCTAGCCTTAGAAGGATATCCCCTCGCGAGTTGAAGATAATGTTTCTACTTATTTTCTCTATCCTATGCTATATGCTATTCCAATCTCTGCTCCATCAAACCAGCACTTGCCATGCCTATAATTTCAAACTCTCCTTTACTACTGGAAAAGTACGTGTATTTTTATTTAATAGATGCTGCTGGACTGACTTCCAGAAAGACTGTTACATCCTGGCAGAAGAATAGTTTATTCCCAGAAGTGGTTAAAACAAAGAGAAATTCTGGATCAGGAATCTTAGTCCAGCTAAGAATGGAAGTACCATACTGAGAAGAGGTTGGACTAGGCATAATCAAACACTGAAACTCCCAACACCTCCTTTCCCCTGTTCCTTTCTGAACATTAACAGATAGGTTTCCATTCCTCAAACAGGAGCCTGAAAGACTCCTCCCCAGGAAAACTGAACAATAAAAGAAAGAGCTTTCAGACACTCAAAGTTGGAAATCCCTTAATGAAATGCTGGGTCCTTACTCGATCACCTTAGAATGAGGCCCACCTAGGGTGACCAACCCCTCTGTTTTGCCTGAGACTGTCATGGTTTTAGTACTGAAAGTCTTATGTCCGAGAAAACCTCTTGGTCCTCGGCAAGCTAGGATGGCAAATTACCCTAGACACACCTCTGGATAAGCCCCAGCTCTGAGTACAAAGCTTCCATTTTGTTTTTTGTCTTCCTCTTAAACATGAATGGATAGTCAAGGATTGCCAGGCATTTGAGGAAAACTAAAGACTAATGCAAACAAACAAACAAAAAGGAACACAGTGAAAATTCTTAAAATGCAAAAAAAAAAAAAAAGAAAAAAGAAAAGAAAATGATATTGCATCCATTAAACATGAGACTACAAAAAAGAAAAGAAAAACAAAGAGCTATTAGAATGAAATGAGTTTCTGGCTTAAAAGGGCCCACCAAAACCCAAGTACATTGTATGAAAAAACACTCACACCAATGTGCTTCACTGATAAATTTCAGAATCTCAGAACAAAAAAAGGTCTCCAAAATGTGGGTAGAGAAGCTTCACATACAAAAGGCGAAAATCAGAAAATGATACCAATACTTCTTATAAGCAACTCTGAGTGTTGGAAAACAATGATTAATGCCCTCTATTTAACGCCCTCCATTTTCCTCCTATAGAAAAATTATTTCCAACCTAGAGGCTAAGACACTTTCCAGCATGCCGTGTTACTTCTCTTGTACCTCTTCTAAGGAAGCTACTAGAAGATGCATGCTCTACCAAAAACAAGAGAATAAACTAAGAAAGATAAAAATGTGGGATTTGAGAAACGGGAGATCCAAGCCGGGAGAAAGTGACAGAAGTCCCCAGGATGGCAACTGTACAGCAGGCCTGGGGAGCAATCAGTCCAGACAGGAGCCAAAGGACAGAGCATTCCGAAAACTGACTGATGACTCAAATGCATTGAAAGGAATTTTTTTTCACTTCTAGAGAATAGTTCTAGGATAAATGAGTGATTGAAGCACAAAAAACTAAGCAAAAAAAAAAAAAAAACAGAACATCATTAACCCAGGGAAAACAAACAAAAATATATAAGAAAGGAAAAGCATGCATAATTCCCTATAGGCTTAGCTATGTATAATATGATACAATACAATATACATAATATAATACATAGTCATAATAATAAAAACACTGAATATTGACCTAACAAAAAACTGCAATATTCCCATACTAGGAAGATAGAGAAGGAGGGGTATATGACTGTGTATGGAGAAGGGAAAATATAAGAAAGCTAACCTTTTTCTTTCATGGAAGAAGATAACAGATAATATCTAATATTAAAAAACTCAGGGAAATTGCTTGAACCCAGGAGGCGGAGGTTGCAGTGAGCTGAGATCACACCACTGCACTCCAACCTAAATGACAGAGACTCCATCTCAAAACAAAACAAAAAACAACTCAAGAAGAAGAAATACAAGTATTTCATTTAGAAATGAGTAAAGGCCACACACGATGGCTCACGCCTATAATCCCAGCACTTCGGGAGGCTGGCGTAGACAGATCACTTGAGATCAGGAGTTCGAGACATGGCTGGCCAACATGGTAAAGCCCTGTCTCTACTAAAACTACAAAAATTAGCCAGGCATGGTGGCAGGCACCTGTAATCCCAGCTACTCATGAGGCTGATACAGGAGAATTGCTTGAACCCAGGAGGTAGAGGGTTGCAGTGAGCTGAGATCGTACCACTGTACTCCAGTCTGGGCAAAAGAGTGAGGCTCTGTCTCAAAAAATAAATAAATAAATAAATAAATAAATAAATAAATAAATAAAACATAAAGGAATGTGGAGTAAATATCACAGGAATATACCAGTGTTCAAAGTGATTGCCTCTGAGAACATCTGTTGGAACTAGAAAAGCTGATGTTTTTGGTTATTATTTATTTTTTAAATATATTGATATTTATGTTATATATTCATGGGGTACATGTGATATTTTATTACCTGTATAGAACATGTAAAAATCATGTCTGGGTGTTTTAGTACATTCACTTTGAGTATTTATCATTTCTATGTGTTGAGAAAAATCCAAGGCCTCTCTTCTAGCTACTTTATACCAATACAAGACACTACTGTTAACTATAGTCAGTCTACTCTGCTGACTATGCCAATTCTGTTGGTATAAATAAGTTCCAACAATAGAACTTATACCTTTCATCTAACTTGTATGTTTGTACCTGTTTACCTACCTCTTCATCCCTCCTCCCAGCCCTGCACCCTTCCCAGTCTCTAGTATCTATCATTCTACTCTCTGTCTTTATGAGATCAATTTTAGGAAAGTTGACTTTAAAGATCATTTAAGCTTTTTTTTTTCCTCCTAATGAAGCCAAAAAATATATTCTGCAGCCAAAAGAAAAGAAGCTAAAGAATATTCTGGAAAAGAATAAAAATGAACAAGTTCCAAAACATATGTAAAAGTATCATAAAACTGCAGCTACTAAAAAACATGAAGAACACATGAAGAGGTAAAAAACATGGAAAGAGACTCCCAGCCACAGGATAACCTACTTTACGACACAGCATTGTAAGCCAGTAGGAGAAAGGCAGATTATATAATAAATGGTTGTGGACCATGCAATAAGCCATCAAAGGAGAGGGAGAAGAAAACTAGATCCCTTCCTTAGTCCCTGCCCTTAAAATCTAGATGCATCAATTTCAAGATCACAAATGAAACTGTAAAAACACTAGAAGATATGGCAGAATTGTTTTATAATCTTGGAGTAGGAAAGCCAACTTTCCTTCTTAGAGAGGAAAGTTCCTCTCTAAGAAACTCATAAAACCCTGAAGTCTTAAAGGAAGAGACTTAGCATTTTGGCCACATAACAATGATACTTTATATACAACCAAATAAACATTGTAAATGATGTCAAAAGACAAACCAGGAAAGATTCTTGTCATGTATGACAGATATAACACAATTTTACAGTTGTGTAAGAATCAACTGAAAATCAATAAGGAAAACATTGAAAACACAATTGAAAAATGGGCAAGGGTTTCAAACTGACAATTCACAGAATAAGAATAAACATGTATGTTCAAACTCACAATTTAAAATGCATTTCGAATACCTGCCATTGCTCAAGCATCTGTCCCTAACATTCTATTGACAGTGATCTAGCAAAAGTTACTCAGCTGCCAAACATCAGAATAAATATTCTAATTTTTAATTTTTACTTTTTAAAAATTTTTATTTTTTTAAATGTTTTTTTGAGACGGAGTCTTGCTCTGTTGCCCAGGCTGGAGTATGGTGGCGTGATCTCGGCTCACTGCAACCTCTGCCTCCCAGGTTCAATCAATTCTCCTGCCTCAGCCTCCCAAGTAGCTGGGACTACAGGCATGTGTCACCAGGCCCAGCTAATTTTTTGTTTTTTAGTAGAGACAGGGTTTCACCACATTAGCCAGGATGGTCTCTCCTGACCTCGGCATCTGCCCATCTTGGCCTCCCAAAGTGCTGGGATTACAGGCGTGAGCCACCGCACCCAGCCAAATATTCTATAATAAACATATAATCATGTTGAAATGAGACAGAAAAAGTTTAGAAAACTGGCAAAAATATTGATGAAGTTTTAAATATTAAGAAATGCTTTAAAAACCACATTGCAAAACTGCGTATCTTGTATATACTTCCAACTGTGACACAAACACACACACAAATACACACACACATAACAGACAACATAATGTAAATACATAGAAGAAAAACACAAAGTCCAGCCATCAAAATATTAAGGGTGGTTGTTAACAATGGGCCGAGCGATTTTAATTCCTTCTTCAAGGTTTTCTATATTTACCAAATTCTCTATACTTTAAAATCAGACATAGTTATGAGTATCTACAAAATGTCTCCTCATCCAGACTTTTATACTCACCAGGAATAATGAAAATAAGCAGCTTAGGCCTTTTGACACTTTGATCATTAAAGAGGTCAGTCCAGGGCCCACATTTTAGAACCTGGGTTTCGACTCCACCACACAAAATGAATTCCTCATGCACAGGAATTTCTTCCTTGAGTTCTGAGTCCATTTCTAAATAAGGGGAGAAAAGTAGTATGAAGAGTCAGTAAAATGTAAAACCTTGAGCCAAGGACAAAATTCAAGAATAAAAAAGGGCAAATTTCAATATACCTAGAAGGAAATGCCACAAGGACATCTGGGAAACTTTAAGACCATTCAGTGATGCTGGATTATAAGATTGCAAGACAAGCAAAACAAACCACAAGAGTATTTAGAAAGGAGGAGACATATCCTTGGCAAAATAAAAGACTACAGAGGCGTTTGAGTTAAAACCGTAACTTCCACTTTCCCTCTGCTGGAATTCTCTTTTAGCTCTGTGCATTACCATGAGACATGTTCCCCTACTTTCACCCGGTGAGAAAGTGCAGAGGTTCTGGCTTGCCCTTGCATTCTCCCCATAGAAGAGTAAGAGGGACAATGAACTCCCTATAGTCTCTTATTTCCTCGTATTACTCTTCTCTTGTCCCAAATTCTGTGTGTGTGTGGATATGTGTGTGTGTATGTATGTATATATATGTATATATACATATCCGTGTGTGTGTGTGTGTGTGTGTGTGTATATATATATATATATTTTTTTTTTGAGACGGAGTCTCCCTCTGTCACCCAGGCTGGAGTTCAGTGGCATGATCTTGGCTCACTGCAAACTCTGCCTCCCAGGTTCAAGTAATTCTCCTGTCTTAGCCTCCTGGGTAGCTGGGACTACAGGCATGTACCACCATGCCTGGCTAATTTTTGTATTTTCAATAGAGATGGGGTTTTGCCACGTTGGCCAGGTCAGTCTCGAATTCCCGATCTCAGGTAATCCACCCGCCTCGGCCTCCCAAAGTGCTGGGATTACAGGCATGAGCCATCACGTCCGGCCCCAATAAGCATATTTTATGTATTAAAGCACTACATTAAATTATGAAATGGATAAGTGGAAAAAAAAAAAACCCAGGATATACTATCACAAACCATTTCCTGAGTAATCTGTTATGTGCAAAAATGTAGGCCCCAATTATTTCCATCACTCCTCCACTGCTGCCTCTGCCTTCCTTCTCTATTGACAGCACCAAATCTCAAACCTTCATTGGTCTTTGTCTTTCTCTTCCCCTCTCCTCCACTCACTCAAAGCACGCCAGAGTTAAGATTCCAAGGGCCCTTCTAGCTTATTCTCCTCTTACCACTTTACATCAGCCTTGTACTTTAGTCTTCTTGTCCTTGAATTTCCCTAGTGCCCCTATGCTTTTCTGCTTCTACAACTTTGCTCATATTTAATTCTCCAACCATATTTAATTCTATAACTGCACTTTGTACAGTTGTCAGTTTATTGCCTCTCTACTCCAAATTCATCCTTCATTGTCTTATCTGGAAAAGTGGATCTGGGCCTTTAAAATATTTTTCCTTTGCCAGTTGACATGATGCTAAGCTCTGTCAATAGAGTGCACTGGAGAGGCTTTGCAGAAGGAAGTTTTCTCAGCAGGTTTCTGGAGAGCTTATATTTTACCCCTCCACTGTTCCACCGCTGTGAGATTTCTCTATTGCAGTGGTTCACAACTAGAGACAATTTGCCCTCAGAGGACATATGGCAATATTTGGAGCTATTTTCCATTGTCACAACTTGGGGAACTACTGGAATACAGTGAATAGAGGCCAAGGATACTGCTAAATATCCTACAATACACAGTACAGCTCCCCACAACAAATAATTATCCAGCCCTGAAGGTCAATAATGCCAAGGCTGAAAAACAACACTGCTCTAGTACTAGGTGCCTACAGGGGAAAGCTTTCTCCAGCATCTGGCTAGCTGCTGTGTGCTTTCTTTCTCCAGCTCTCTACTCAGGCAGCAGCAGCACTATATCCAGGAGCCCCAGACCAAGTGGCTACTCCCCATCCCCTCTCCTCAGCCCACATGCACCAGCTTGGCCAGTCAGCCACCTGACCTTTGTTCCACACAGCAGCTTGGTATATTGCCCTGCCCCAAGCTGTACACAGCAGTGCTCTAGATTGCTACACAGGAAGGCCTCTCCAATTTGTAATTCCAGTGGTATCTAAAGTGGTGCTCCAACTCCTTCTACTCACTAGCCAACCTCAACTCACTTGCACCCCAAGGGTTGTTACTGTGGCCCTGCTGCACTGCCCTGATTCCCTCTGCATGCTGTCCTATCAGTCTTAACTCACCCGCTGACACTGTGTGCACCAGCTTTGGCTCAGACAACCCAGCAAACTTCTCTACCATCCAATGGGCTATAGCCACACTTTCAATGAGGTCTGAATCTCATTTCAATTCCATCCTTCACTGGGTACTTTTCCTCAGCCCTAGGGTACCTTTTGGAGTTCTCTGTATAGAGTGACTTCATAGTTTTTCTCCTATCATACCCTAATAATTCTTTAAGTTAAACTAACAATTTTAGTTACTATGTGGCTTCTGTCTTCTGGTTTGATCCAGATTGATACACCTCTCATGTGTCTGTACAAATTTTTCTTTATAAATCTTTCCCTCATTATACACAGCTCAAATTCTACTTGTTACATGAATCCTTCCTTGAGCACCCCAGGTAAATAAGGGAAATCACCTCTTCCTCTAAATTCACAGCATCTGTCTTTATTATAAGGTGGCAGTGGTAAAGGCACACAGCTAAGCTCCACTTGGTAAAATTTGTCATCTCATGTCATGCCACACTTTCTCACAGCACCCCAGACAAGCAATTGATGCAAGGGCTATGTGTCCCTTCCCAGATTGAACATCCTAAGGCAAATGCAATGCTGGCTAGGAAGTAGTGAAATGGGAAATTCCACACATTGATGGTAATAATAAAAATGGCTTTGCAAAGCAATCTGGCAGCATGGATCAATACTCATAAAAGGTATAAACTTTGATTCAGTCATTCCATTCTGGAAAAAACCCAAAATATTTTAAGACTGATACATGGAATGCTAATTGTAACAGTGAAAAGCTGAAAAAACTAAATGGTAATTGATAGATGAATGGTTAATTATGATAACCCATTATTAGACACTAAAAAAATTATATGTATGAGTCAATATTAAGGAATAATTAAATAAATTGTAACTCAATATAATGATCAAATATTAAGTTCCATCAAAACTGCTCTAAGTTGGTTATAATTTATGCATTTCTTTTCTAACATTTCTAAAATTTCACTTCTCTAGCCTGATGTTATATTGCCTCTTCCATTCTCTTTATTCCTTTATTGTTTATTCTGTCAATTTAGTGAATTTAGGAAGAAATAAACATATTTATTCTAACCTCTATGTTTAACCAGAAGTCCAAAACTGATTCTCTTAAGAATACTTAGAAAAATGAAAAATCCTCACTTAGAAAGTGGAGACCACTGTCCATTAAAAATATATGGACTAAATAAAGTATCACTTCATCTTTTCTTATGGACTGATCTTTTACTTCACTAATAAATGCCACTGTAGCCCAATCTCCAAAACTATCACAAACTACAGTATATTTATATAAGTTCTGACCTTTATAATGTGTTAGAAACAATATTAGATTTAGCAGTAAACACTGTATTAAATTAGAGCACTGACTGAGAAGACACTGGCCAAACTGAATACTTTCACCAGAAGAGAATTTAAAGTTATTAACTATAAAGTTGTTAAATATATTCAAATCATAAATATCAATACTTAACTTCAAGTAAATGACATCTTGGGAGACTGATTAGCCACAAAATCAATGAGAATTCAAGTAGATATGAAAATCAAGCTCAGTCTATAAACATTAGAAAACAAAAAAGTACAACTCTAACACCTCAAATAAAATACAGCTGAGAAACATCGAATTAAAATGCTGGCTAGCTGCTGTGTAGCTTCCCCTGCAGGCACCTAATTCCATGTATTTATAAAGCATCTTTTATTTTACTTCACTCTCATATTTCTGAATCTCACACACCCATGTAAAAGCAGCAATGGAAAATCTGAGGCACTAAAATTAAAACTCTTTCTTACCTAAGAATCCAAGGTAGTTCAGTTCTTCAAATAAGTGTCAGATTAACAAAGGACGGCATGTTGTAATTATATATTGGTAAAGGATAATGGCACGCCTTCAGCCTCAGCCTATAAGCAATCTTTAATAAAATCAATTTTGGTAAGCAGCAAGACTTGTGCTGGATAACAACCAAGCGTGGATACAATTTGTACACCTTAGGCAAGACTATTTTCCTAAATATAGGTTTTAATTTGCTTAATGGGTTTCTAGGGTTTTTTTCCAATTAAATCTCATACAAATCTAGATAATTTGACTAGTGTAAATTTTAGAGGTTCAAATTTATAATATTTGTTATAGTATTTATAATATAAACATATAAAGTCATGGGCTGATTTATTTATATTTATATGTTTAAATATATACTTAATATACACTAAGTGATTCTATGTAGTTAAATACTTACAATATTTATTATAAAGTTAGCCATTGAGAACAGTAAGACTGTACTAATAAATAAAATATTTGAAAGTGGAGTTATAAATAATACATCTTAATCAGCTTCAGCATACAGTAAAATGTCTGCATTTTACTTTGGCTACTTGGTAAGAATACTGCTTTATTCATGTAAGAATTGTAGATTATAATTTTTTTAAAGTTTGTGTTGCAGTGTCCAAATAGTTTTCAATTAAATGTCCAATCTTTCAATAAAACTTGAAAAAGAGGTAATAAGATGGTTTTCTTTCAAAGTTAAAGTACCAACAATATCTAATCATACCTTACATTATTTATTACATATGTAAGATGAACAGGAAGCTTCTAAAACTTCCTCAAATGCCAAAAACTTTATACCTAATATTCTCAAATGTGGACAACTTTGTGGACTGTTATTGTCCCACAATGCCACACAGCAGAACTTCCTCAAATGCCAAAAACTTTAAACATAATAATATCAAATGTGGACAATTTTGTGGACTCTGTTATTGTGCCACAATGACATACAGCAGAGCATATACTTTGCATGTGTCTGAACCTTCATTAGTGCTATTCCTAGGCACTAGTATTAAACCTACTTGGAAAATATATGGTGACTGGTCAAGTGCAGGTTTGACTTTTAAAGGCCCAGGGCAGAAATACAAAATTTTTAATTGGTATCAGAAGTTTTATTTGGTCATTTTAAAAAATTGGCCTACAAGCCAACAGAAACATGCTGGTGATCTGTATATCCCAAATAATCTTCCATTGAGAACAATTAGAAAAGCCAGAAAAACTTTTTAAAAATCTGTTAAAAAAATCCGTAACCACTGAAAGAATTTACAAGACTGTGAAACGAACTAATAAAATATAGAAAATAATTAATATAGAAATAAGCAGAGAGCAGAGAAGCAATAGAGAATAGAAAATATGACACAAAATGTATGAAACGCAGATAAAGATATGAATGCAGGAAAATTCAAAGTTTTGAAATGCATACATTAGAAAACAAGGCTGCAAATAAAAGAACCATTTGGCTTAAGGAATTAGAAAAAAAAATAAATGAATCCAAATAAAGAAAATAGAAAAAAGATAATAATGTAGATATTAATGAAATAGGAAAAAAAGTTTACATTAGAGAGGATTAGCAAACCCAAAAGTTTTTACTTTGAAAACACCTATAAATAAGCAAACCCTTGACTTCTCAAGAAAAGAGATGGCACAATCAATCAGTATCAGAAGTGAAAAAAGGATATCACTCCAGATTCTACAGACATCAAAAAATAATAAACAAATACTATGAAGAAATGTATGCCAATAAACTTGACATGGACAAATTCCAAAACAAACAAACAAACAAACAAACAAACCGAACCCAGCAGATACAAAAACAAAAAAGACTAGAAGACTCTTAATAGACTTATACCTTAAGACAAAATTCTTGGTCCAGATGAAATTAACACCTAAGGAAGGAATAATACCAATTTTACATAGAGTTGTCCAGAGAATAGAAAAAGAGGGACACCTCCCAACTCTTTTTATGAAATCAGCAATTCTTTGTAATTTTTAGTTTAAAATGTACATTATAATTAAGGTTGAGATAGATGCAAAAACTATTCAGAATATTAGCAGACCAAATCTAGCGCTATATAAAAGGGTAATAGATGACAATCCAATTGTGTATATACCAGAAATGAAAAGTTGTTTAAATATTCAAAATTTAATCAGTTTAAGTTACCACATTAACAGGGTAAAGAAAACTTATATAATCATCTCAATTGATAGAGAAAATATTTTATAAAATCCAAGAGTCATGAAAAAATTCTTAAAAAGTGAGAAATAAAGAAATCTTTCATAAAATATAAACATGAAATACATATTTTTTCATATAATACAAGTATTAAAAATCTTCAGTAAATGTTTTACTACGGGTAAAATATTGAAACCCTCTCTGAGTTTGGGATCAAGCTATGGAGGTCTGCTATCAACACTTCTATACTTGAAGTCTTAGCCAATGCAATAAGAAACCAAAAAAAGCTATAAATGTATTTAGATTGGATAGGAAATGTGATTATGCACAAACATGATGATATACATAGAAAATGCAAAAAAATCCTTACATATACTAATTGAATTAATAAGTGAATGCAACATGGTCATTAGCTAAAAGGTCAATATATGAAAATCAAATATATTTCTATATACCAACAACAAACAATTTGGAAATAAAATTTTTAAAAAAGAGACCACTTACAACAGCATCAAAAAAATCAAATACTTAGGAATAAATCTAACAAATGATGTGTAAGACCTCTACACAGAAAGCTAAATGGTTTGCTGGATATTACTGAGACAAATTAAATAATGAGGGGACAAACCATATTCATGAACTGGAAGACTCACTAGTATAAACTCCAAATTAATTCTTAGATTTGTAAAATTCTAATCCAAATCAGGTTTTTTTCCCTTTCCTTTTTTTTAAAAATGGAAATTGGAAAGCTAATTCTAATATGTATGTGGAAGTGTAAAAAGTCAAGAATAGCCAAGACAAGGCCAGGTGTGGTGGCTCACGCCTGTAATCCCAGCACTTTGGGAGGCTGAGGCAGGTGGATCACGAGGTCAGGAGATCGAGACCATCCTGGCTAACACAGTGAAACCCCGTCTCCAATAAAAAGACAAAAAATTAGCTGGGCATGGGGGCGGGCACCTGAGGTCCCAGTTACTCAAGAGGCTGAAGCAGGAGAATCACTTGAACCCAGGAGGCGGAGCTTGCAGTGAGCAGAGATCGTGCTACTGCACTCCAGCCTGGGCGACAGAGCGAGATTCCATCTCATAATAATAATAATAATAATAATAATAGCCAAGACAAGTTTGAAGAACAACCACAAAGTTGGAGGACTTTACCCTATATCCAGGTTTAATAAAAACATACCATTATTAAATACAAAGACAGACAAAATAGACAAAACAGTGGACAAGAACAGGGAATCCAGAAACAAATCCAAACATGTATCTTCATGATTTATGACAATGGTGTTCTTGCAGAGGAGTAAGGAAAAGAAGGTCCTTCAAATAAATCATGCTGGTTCAACTGGATGCGGAAAATAAATGAATCTTGACTCCTTTCTCACATCATAGACAAAATATAGTACTAGGTATATTATAGATCTAAATGTGAAAGGTGAATAATAAAGCTTCCAAAAGATAACATTGGAACATACCTTTATGAGCCTAGGGTGGCCAAAGGTTTCTTAAACAAGGTAATAGTAAACATTAGCCATAAAGGAAAAGACTGCCGGGCGTGGTGGCTCACACCTGTAATCCCAGCACTTTAAGAGGCTGAGGAGGGTGGATCACAAGATCAGGAGATGGAGACCATCCTAACCAATATCATGAAACCACATCTCTACTAAAAATACAACAACAACAAAAAAATTAGCTGGGCTTGGTGGCACGTGCCTGTAATCCCAGCTTCTCAGGAAGCTGAGGCAGAAGAATTACTTGAACCAGGGAGTTGGACGTTGCAGTGAGCCAAGATCGTGCCACTGCACTCCAGCCTGGTGGCAGAGTAAGACTTAAGACTTCATCTAAAAAAAAAAAAAAAAAAAAAAAAAAAAAGGAAAATACTTTCAAATTCCATCCTCCACTAGAATTAAGAAATTGTATTTAGCAAAAGACACTATTAAGAGAGTCAGAAGGCAAGTTACAGAGTGGGAGAACACTATACATATACACACACACATATATACACATATGTATAGTATTCTGAATACGAGCCTGTTGTTGGGAAATATATATATACACATAGGATATAAAATATAGATTTTTCTCCCAACATGCACATATCCAGAATTTACAAAGAACTTCTACAAATCAGTAAGAGACAACTCAATAGAAAAATGGGCAAAATATTTGAACAGGCACTTTACAAAAGAGACTATCAAATAGCAGCTGAACATAAGGGCTTTCTAGAAGAGTAAAATAATACTGATACAGAAACTATAAATAAAATACCATTCAGGGAGGAGACTGATTTGCTGGATATGCACAGGCCAATACTGAAGCTGTCCTACTGTTCACTATGAAGGCCTTGAATGGCAAGCTAAAAATTTAGAAAACCAGTAATTCCACAAACAGTTTTTCCAAGGAACATGTATCACAAGCTATTAGTTACCACACTTCAGAAAATAAACTATTCTCAGGAAACATTGGGTGTTCCAGTTACTCTCACTACCTAAAATATTACTCTAAAACTTAGTGGCTTAAGACAACCATTTACTATGCTTACGGATTCTGTGGGTCAGGAATTCAGAAAGGGCACAACAAAGATAGCCTATCTCTGATCCAAAGTCTGGGGCCTTGGTTGAGAAAACTCAGCAACTGGGTGTGACCTGATCACTGGGGGCAGGAGTCATCTGGAAGTATCTTTATTCATATGCCTGGTGACTGATGCTATTGTCACATAGGCTGTTGGCCTGGAACACCTGCAAGTGCCTTCTCCATTTGGCCTGCCAATATGGGCTGCTTTAGGCTTCTTCAGAAAATGGTGGCTGGGTTCCAAGAGCAAATGTCTCAAGAGTACCAGATTGAAGTTGTATCCTTTTATGACCTACCCTCAAAAGTCACATAGCATCACTTCCATGTTAGACAGAAGCCCATCAATATTCAAAGACAGCATGTTCTTTGTACAATATGACTTTGACATTTCTACTGCGAGGGGTCAGTAGAAGTGTCAAAGTCATATTGTAAAAAGAACACGTGGTATGGGAGTTACTATTGTGGCCTTCCTTGGAAAACACAATCTGCAAAGTTAAGTTAAACACAAAGGCACGTAAGCTTTACTTCTGAGGAACTTTTTCAAAGCACATCGATAGGAACTGTGAATGCTGAAGCTGGGGACATAGTATACAACAGGGGTCCACAACTCCCGGGCCATGGACTGGAACTGGTTAGGAACCGGGCCACATAGCAGGAGATAAGCGGCAAGTAAGCATTACTGCCTGAGCTCCGCCTCATGTTAGATCAATGGAGGCATTAAATTCTCACAGGAACACAAAACCTATTGTGAACTGTGCATGCAAAGGATCTAGGTTGTGTGCTCCTTATGAGAATCTACTGCCCGATGATCTGAGATGGAACAGTTTCATCCCAAAACCATCACCCTCACTCCCCACCATTTGTGGAAAAATTGTCTTCCACAAAAGTGGTCCCTGGTGCCAAAAAGGTATACGACCTTCTAAAATCTGATTTGACTATATTTCATTAATGGTGATCCTACTAATCTCTCTCATTAACACCTCATCTCCTTCCTCAGAACAGTTTGGGAAAATGTTGTAGGAAAGAGAATCTGGTGGATTTAAAAGGGAGAGGGACTGGATTAAACTAGTTTTTTTTAAAGAGGACTATGAAAGACAGAAAAAACAGAAGATTACACTAGAGTTTGGAAGCTATCAAAATAATCTTTAGATTATTTCAAAAGAATCTTCTTTAGATTATTTTGATAATAATCAGTCAAATGTAGGCAAGAGTAGGAATGAAAAAGGAGTGAATGGGAGTCTAAAGTCTTGGTAATGATATGGAGAACCAGGGACGGGAAAGGGGCAGGGATGACAGATTTTGATGCCAACGATGAGAGGAATGAAAGCGCTACTCACATACATATAGGGGAAATATAAAAGAAGGGAAATTAGTGGGAGGAAAGGAAGCTGGGATTAGTTTAAAATGTAGTTTAAGTTTCAAGAAAATAAGGAACAAGGCCAGAAGACAATGTGAGCCACAGAACTAAAGCTCAAGACAGAACAAAGTAGACATACAGTTTCTCCAGCTGCTTCTTAAAGAACTTCTCTATCTTGGCTTCTATGCCACCTCCCAGTCCTCATTGAGAACCTTTTCCTCCCCTATTCCCTTTCCCAAAGTTTCTGCCCTGGGTTCACTTCTCTATATGCTCTCCCTCGGAGATTACATCCACTTCGAGAATTAGCCATGTGGGAGAATTCTTTATATCTACTCCTTAAGTTCCTGTCAAGTTTTTCCAGCTATTGAACATTTTCATCTGGATGCCTCATTGATGCATAAAAATGGCAAATATCAAAATCATCTTGTTTTAAAAATCAACCCTATAAACCCTACATCATGACTTCTCTGCTGCCATATATAGAACCACTATTCTCCCAGTCACCCTAATTCAAAAGCTTCTTTGGTTAACTCCTGCTATATTTTGGGAGCAATATCCATAGGTAAGGAAAAAAGACATCAGCAAAATAAAAAAGGAACAACTAGAAATAGGCATTAACTAAGACATGTAAAGTAATGTAAGCCAGTGAAGAGTGTCTCAAGAAAGTTGCAGGATGGTGATAAAGTTTTAAAAATAGATATTAACAAATGTCCAAGAGCGTAAGAACCAAGGCAACAGTAAGAATAACTGAGAGTGCTTTCTGTAAGCCAGGTACTGTGCTAAGCACTTCACAGATGCCATCTAAATTTAATCCTGATGACGACCCTATGAGATGGGTACTATTATTTCATCCTCCCACCCCAAGAAAATATGAGAAAATTGATTGAAAGACATTAAGCAATTTGCCTAAGTCACACAGTTAGTAAGTTGTAAAGTGGCAGAGTCAGAATTTGAACCCATAAATGTCTGAAAGATCCAGAGCTCATGTTATTTTTAAAATTTTCTTATATGCATATATATAATTTCACTTATATGGATAAATGAGATACAATGCATGCTGTGATTTTTCTAAACAATTTTTTAACCTTTTGCATCATGCCTCCATTCTACCTCTCCTCCTTACCATCCATATCTCTCCCAAACCCATGTTACTTAGTATAGTCTTCCATATTCTTCTAAAATTATACACAAGTATATGTTAAGCATTTATGCATTTTTTCATGAATGAGTTGCCAGTGTTTGACAAATAGTAGCATATTATATACACTTCTATGCATTTTGCTTTCATACTTAATAACATATGGATATCCTGCCAAGTCAAAGAGTTTATATAAGTAATTCATTTTTAATGGTTCCATAATGTGGATATACCACAATTTATATGACCGTCTCCCTGTTGCCAAGCACTCAATTAGTTCCCAGTTTTTTCAGAACAACGCTGCAATAAGTACCCTTAAATACCTATGTTCTTACATATATTCATATCTACAAGTGCTTTTGTTTTTATAGGCCAGATTGCCAAGTGTGAAATTACTGGTTGAATTTTAATAGATGTTGCCAGATTATTCTCAAAAAAAGAATGTAATTCTTTTAGCGATGTAGAAAGTTATCTTTCCCTCTACAACCCTATCATCACTAAGCGATACCACTGTTTGTAAGTCTTACAGTCTTTGGATGTAAAATACCTCATTCTTTAAATTGCATTTTACTGACTACAAGCATGTTTAAGCATTTTTTCATGTTTGTTAGCTTTTTAGACTATCTTTTCCACAAATTGTCTCTTCATATCATTTGCCTAGGTTCCAAGTGAGTTATTTATCATTTTCTTATCAGCCTGTAAGAAAACTTTGTATAATGCAGATGCTAATGCTTTTCTGGGCTTCCATATTTTACATATTGTTTCCCAGATGTTTAATTTTTATTAATCTCTACTTCTAAACCTTTAATCCACTATATAAGGATCCTATTTTCTTTCAGATGGAAAGCTACTTGTGCTAATACCACTGTAATACAGAAACTATCTTTTCCCCCACTAAATTAACATATATTCTTTTTCATGCATTAACTTTTCATACTTACTGAGAAAGAGCTTTTTAATCACAATGTTATACTGTCAGTGAGCCTGACAATGGGGGGGGTCCATGGTTTATTTTTAATTATATCGTAGGGATAGGAATCAAACTGATAAACCTCAGCAGTCAATATAACCTAAATCTCAAGTATGGCCACTGAAAGTTACCCATTCTACTTAATTTTTGTTTTTTCTTACATTTACCTTATTTGTCAACTATGTAAAATCTTCAGTATTCTTCAAGGGAAAAGAAGGAAAGGAGAAATAACTTTTTGGTTTTTTATTTATTTTTATTATTTCTTTTGAGATAGGATCTCACTTTGTCACCCAGGCTGGAATACAGGGGCACAATCTTGGCTCATTGCAGCCTCAACCTTCTCGGCTCAAGCGATCCTCCGGCCTCCACCCCACAAGTAGCTGAGACTATAGGCACACACCACCATGCCTGGCTAACTTTTTGTATTTTTGGTAGAGAAGGGGTTTCACCATGTTGCCTAGGCTGGAAGAAAGAGCTTTTTAAATCTGAAACTATATGACAACTTTAAAAGTTTTAATGAAGTAAATATAAATGTTTCATTCCATCTTAATTCCTGGTTCCTTTTCTCTAGAGTTTCAAAATTCCTACTTTACCTGTCAGCGAGACACTACAGACGATTTTCAATTTGCCAAGGCCTAAATTCTCTTCTCCATTTCCTTCCCCATTTCCCTTTTATTAGGGCCTTTAACAAGGAATTACCTGAGACAGAGAGAAAAAAATTATATACGTTCATGCTTCATCTGCTAATTACAGAGGTAATTTTGCAGAGAAGGTTTAAAATCTTGAGTAACATTAGTTCATATATACAAATAACCTAAAACTGTTATGTTTTTCCAAGAAATTCCATGTATATTGAAAGTAGCTCTCCTTGCAAGATGAAATGTTTTTAAAAGTAAGAACCAAAAATAATTATAAAATTGAAAAAATACTAATTAAAATTAAAAACTTGCTGGATGGGCTCAATAGTAGAGTGGAATTGACAGAGAACAAGATCAGTGAACTTGAAAACAGATCAACAGAATTTACTCAGTCTGATCAGAGAAAAACAGACAAAGAAACAAGAAGGGCATCAGGGACTTGTAGGACAATAACAAATGACCTAACATTCATCCAATCAGAGTTTTAGAGGAAGAAAAGAAAGTATGGCACTGAAAAAAATAATCAAAGATATAATAGCTGAAAACTTCTCAATTTGACAAAAGACATAAATCTACAGAGTCAAGAAGCTGAGAAAACCTTAAGTAGGAAAAAATAAAAATACAAGATACATCATAAGTCAAAGTTTAGAAAACTAAAAACAAAGAAAAAAATCTTCTGGCCGGGCACGGTGACTCAAGTCTGTAATCCCAGCACTTTGGGAGGCTGAGGCGGGTGGATCACAAGGTCAGGAGATCGAGACCATCCTGGCTAACATGGTGAAACCCTGTATCTACTAAAAAAAAATACAAAAAACTAGCCACGTGAGGTGGCGGGCGCCTGTAGTCCCAGCTACTCCAGAGGCTGAGGCAGGAGAATGGCATAAACACGGGAGGCGGAGCTTGCAGTGAGCTCAGATCCGGCCACTGCACTCCAGCCTGGGTGACAGAGCACGACTCCATCTCAAAAAAATAAAAATAAAAAATCTCCAAAGCAGCCAGAGAGAAATGGCACATTACCTTTAAGGGGAACAATAATTTGAATGCCATCAGATTTCTCATCAGAAATCATGGAAGACAGAAAGAAATGGCACATTTTTCAAATATTAAAGTAAAAGAACTGTCAAGGCCAAATTTCATATAGGTCAAAACCACCCTTCTGGAACAAAGGGGAACAACATTCTCAGATGATGGAAACTAATTTGTCATTAACAGACATATCTTTAGGAAGTTCTCCTAAAAGAAGTTCCTCAAACAAAAAGGAAATGATGTATCAATAAGATTTAATTTGAGTAAAGGAAGAACACTGGAATGAGTAATAGTCATGGTAAATATAAAATGAACTATTCTTCATCTCATGAGTTTCTTAAATAATATTTGATAGTTGAAGTAAACGTTATAACAACATTTGATGTGGTGTTCAAGGTGTATAGAGAAAATACAACTATTAAATTTTAAAAAGGGAAAAAGAAAAAGGACCTTAATGGAAGTAAGGTCTCTACACTTCAACTGGCAAAAGGCAATAAAAGTATCCCTTGTGATAAGTTGTTACATCTATTGTTATACCTAAAGCACAATAAAAAAGGTTAACTTGGCCAGATACTCAAAAATACTATAAACACGTCAAATAGAATTCTGAAAATATTCAAGAAACCTACAGAAACAGAAGAGGAACAAATATGAAAAACAGGAAATAAACAGAAAACAAGTAACAAAATGGCTGGCTTAAGCCCTACCATATCAATTACCTTTAAGTGTAAATGATATAACTATACTAGCTAAAAGACAGAGTTTGGCAGAGTAGTTTCTTTTTTTAAAGGACCCAAGCATATAGTGTCTACAAGAAATTCACTAAAACATAATGACACTGGTAGGTTGAAAATAGAAGTATGGAAAAGATATGCCATGCTAACTACCCTTTTTTAAGTAGTGATGGCTACACTACCATCAGATAAAGTAGACGTCAGAGCAAAGAAAATTATTGTATAAAGATACAACAATTAATTCATCAAGAAAACATCTTAAATGTATATGCACCAAACAATGGATATTTAAAATACATGAAGCCAAACCAACGGAGCTAAAAGGAAAAACGAGACATTTGTAATTATAGTTGGGATCTTCAGCAACAAAAATAACTATTAGACAATCAAGAAGACACAGAAGAACAGAACACCATGAATGAACAGGACATAACTGACACGTATCGAACACTGCAACCAACAATAGCAGAATACACATGCTTTTCAAGCATACATGGAACATCCACCAAGATACACCATACCCGCAGTCATAAAACAAACTTAAAAATTAAAAATTACACAGCTTATGTTTTCTGATCATTGTGGAAAAAACTAGAAATCAACAACAGAAAAACAATGGGTAAATCACCAAAAACTTGGAAACTAAATGACACACTCCCAAATATTTTCATGGGTCAAGCAAACTTCTAAGGAAAAATTTAAAATATATAGAACTGGATGGAAATGAAAATACAAGACAGCAAAATCTGTGAGATGCAACTAAAGCAATGCCAAGAGGGAAATTACAGCAATAAATGCTTACTTTAGAAACAAAGAAAGATCTTAAACTAATAATCACAGCACTAGACAAGGAGAAGCAAAATAATCCTAAAGTGAGAAGGAAGAAAATAATAAAAGAGCAGAAATCAATGACATTAAAAATAGACAAAGATGAAATAAAGAGCTAGTTCTTTGAAAAAGGTCACTGTAATCAGCAAATCACCACTGAAAAAGATAAAACTACACAAATTACTAATACAGCAGCAATAATGAAACAAGGGTTATCACTAAAAACCATGTAGAATACTATTTCTCTACCAAAGCCTGGCAAAGGCAGTACAAAACAAACAAGCAAAAAACTACAACACATCTCTCATACCTACACCTTAACCTCTCATACCTCTGTACTTATACCTTAACAAAATATTAGCAAACAGAATATGGAAATATACAATTATATACTATAACCAAGTGAGATTTATACCAGTTATGTTCAACATTTTAAAATCAATGTAACTCACCATATCAACAAGCTAAACAAGTATTAATTCACTAAACATACACTTACCATATGATTTAGTAATTGTACTCTTGGGCATTTATCCCAGAAAGGGAAAAATGTATGTTCACTCAAAAACCTTCACACAAAAGTTCATAGAAGCTCTATTTATAATAGCGTGACCCAAATGTCCTTCAATGAATGAATGGTTAAACAAACTGCAGCATAGCCATCCCATGGACTACTACTCAGCAATAAAGGAATGCATGATACACACAATTTGGATGGATCTCAAAAAGTTACATATGGTATGAGTCCATCTACACAATATCCTTGAAGTAACAAAATTATAGAGATAGAGCAGTGGTTGCCACAGGTTAGGGATAGAGCTGGGACAAGACAGTTTGACTATAAGGAGGCAGCATCAGGGGGCCTTGTGGTGATGGAATAATTCTTTATCTTGATTATGGTAGTTATAAGAAGCTACACATAGACCGGTGTACACACACAAATTAGTCCTTATAAAGTTGGTGAAATGGAAATACACTCTGTGAACTGCATCAATGCCAATTTCCCAGTTTTAACATTGTGCCACAGTTATCCAAGATGTTACCATCGAGAGAGGCAGTCTTAAGGGTACACAGGGACTTCCCCGTAAAGTTTTTTGCAACTTCCTGTGACTATGTAATTATCTCAAAACGAAAAGGTTTTTTAAAAAGTTATTAATAATTATATATGTATTTAATTGCAATTGGTATAAGTGGTATGAAAGGGGAAAATTGGGAATCTTAGCACATAGCCCTATATAAACTTGCAAACATACAGGTGAAAGTCAACATATAAACAGATGATGCATAAACAGAATTTTTTTTACAGTCTGCTGTAACTATGGGTATCCATCTCATCTTTCTCCAGAATAACATGTAATAACAAATAATTGTTTTCTATATCCCGACTTGATCACCATCTAGCCCCTTGCAATAAAACCACTGCTTTTTTTTTTTTAACTTCTTTTCATTTGCAAATTATATTCTCTTCCTTTCTCATCAGACCTTAAGAAGACCTAAAAAGCAGGCAATTAATAGAACAAGAAATTAAAGGTCAAAGATGTTTACATTTTTTGTTCAAGGACATAAGCATTTAAATGGCAAAATAAATTCTACAGTCCTCTGATACCTATTCCAATATTTCCCAGTCACATATAACTTTGAAATATTGTATAACACTAAAGAATCCAAAAAACAAACTGCAAAATATTGTAGGAGAAAGTCCAAGTGGTAATGACTGTATGTTATACCAAGATTCTGTGTAGTTGTCTTTGCTCCTGCTTGATATGGTTGCGACATGAGCAATTTCACAATTCTTTTTTTAATGACTTGTACATTTCACCTACTTTTGCTATATTTGCTATCTGAATCACTGCACACTAACCCCAGTGAGAATCTTCTTAAATCTGTGCAAGTGGGCCAGAAAATCAAGCTTAAATGAAGATAAAATCCATGACTACTGCTGAGGACATATTAAAAACTAAAGCACACATTACACTCAAGATGAACTTGCTGAATCATCTTTACTAGAAAAAGGCAATTTGTTTTGCACAACTCCTTTGCTATGTCTAAGGTGGCAACTATGACATCAAACTTTCTTGTAATCACACACACACACTTTTTAAATGTGCCAGAGAGCAGCTTTCAGCTTCTGGACATCAATTAATGCCAAGAATTTCATAAGTGTACAAACTACTTACCTATATTAAATACACTCATTAGAAATAATATACTAATTTCCCTTTGGTTGAAGTATACTTAAAGTGACTTCAGAATTAAGTGCTTAATCTTAAATATATCATGGTAATACTACAAGGGAGAAAATGCTGAAAGTAGAGCAACATTTTAACAAAGAAAAAGTCCTCCAGTCTGAAGGCATTAAGTTATCAAAAAGCAAAATATTAAAATGCAAAATTTTAGATGGGCACCATTGTGTTGCCTTGATTGTGCCCTAGAATGCTACATGCTGAAAAGACGGGCCTTAGCAGGTTTCCAAGCCTTTCACCTTTAGGTGGAAAAATGGGAAAACACACAACAGAGACACTCCTATTTATAGTTTCATAAAGAAGTTTAATTAAAAAACAGCTTTTGAGAATAAACATTCTGGAGATGCTTCTAAATCTTCTGGGTTTCTTTTGGTTGTATCTCTTTCTCCAAACAGATTTGTTCTTTCAACTAAAGGACTATCAACTTTTTTTTTTTTTTTTTTTTGAGACAGAGTCTCATTCTGTCGCCCAGGCTAGAGTGCAGTGGAGCGATCTCGGCTCACTGCAAGCTCCACCTCCTGGGTTCATGCCATTCTCCTGCCTCAGCCTCCCTAGAAGCTGGGACTACAGGCGCCCGCCACCACGCCAGGCTATTTTTATTTTTTTTTTTATTTTATTTTTTTTAGTAGAGATGGGGTTTCACCGTGTTAGCCAGGATGGTCTCCATCTCCTGACCTCGTGATCCGCCCGCCTCGGGGTCCCAAAGTGCTGGGATTACAGGCGTGAGAGCCACCGCGCCCGGCCAGGACTATCAACGTCTTGTGTTTGGTACACAGGACACAAAGCAGTTGCCCGGTAACTACTTGCGAGAGAAGACACGAATTAATTAATCAAGGAATAAAGTGCTCCAATCTGCATCCTGTCTTGCGTGGGGAAGAAAACCAAACTAAGACCCCAGGGTGAGAGTTTACGGTAAAGGTCTTCACCGTGAATAAAAGGCGGCGTGAGCACTAAACGCTGGGGACAAAGAACACTCATGGCCCAGAGTTTGACCCCTCCTAGCCACTTCTTCCCGGCCGGTTGCCCAACCTTTTGGCCTCTACTCCTCCACGGGGGAGCCGTAAGATTCCCTCACAGGTGGGCTGCACTTAGGGGTTCAAATGCTGCATTCCTGCGCTCGGGTGAGCGACTGCCCGGCCTGCAGCTCAAAGGACACCCAGGCCAAGTGGCTCCTAACTAGCGAGCTGTCGGAACAGTATTATTTTCGCTGCTACGGGCCATCTGGCCCAGGGCAACAGGGGCTCTGCGAGGAACCACACAGAAGAGGCGCCAGATCCCGCGTGCCTGCCCACCCGTCCTTCCTTTGGGCAGTCACCCTGAGCTCGTGAAGCTGTACCTCACCTGTCCGCCTGGAAGGCGGCCGGCTCTCCCTGAGGGTCCTGGGAAGGCGGCACAAGACCGGAAGTGCTCCCTTCAGGTGACGTCACAGTACCGCGCCGCGAGCTGATCCTGGAAGCCGATGTCAGCCGGACGCGCGGCGCACAAGCTGTCTGGGAGATTTCTGTTTGGGGCTTGGAGCCGGTGGTCCAGATTCAGGGAGACCTCTTGGAGGGTGTTGGGGTTTTCCTTTCTTTTTCGTTTGAATTTTATCCGCCTTTTATTTTCTGTCATCCTTGATATACTTATGGCTTCCCTTTCCTTCTCTCTCATTTGTTCCATGTCTGCCCCTCTTTTCTCCCTCTTCCCATTTCCCTCTTTCTACATTACTAGTTGCATATCTTCCCCACATACACAGGAAAGTTGATTCTCATTTGATCATGTTCATAAGCATGATCAATAAAGTATTTTTTAATTAAGGTGTTGCCAACTTTAAGAAAATTCAGAAAATAATATTAAGTATGGAGTTGATTTGGGCTCAGTGCTTGAGAATGGCCAATCAGGAGCTTAGATTCAAGTTGCCTTGAATATACATTCCAATTAGCAAGCAGTCAGAGTAGGTTTTTAAGGAAAAGAGAGGAGGCAGATCTTAACTTGTTTACCAAGAATTTATATTTTAAAAACTTAAGCTATTGACTGGCTATGCTTTCTTCTGTGTATCACAAATTCCAGGAACATAAAGATAATGGGCGAGGCTGGTAAAGAACAAAATGCCTTTAACAATTACCCTTAGACGTGGGAAGGCGTGATGGAAGCCAGTATTCATGTCTGTCCGGGCCTAATAAATTTTGCATACCTCACATAACTCAGACAGCTCTGAGCTATTTTTCTTAGTATGTACATTTTTTTAGACATAATACTGTTGTACACAATAATCTACAGTACAATGTAAGCATAACTTTTATATGCACTGGGAAACCAAAAACATTGTGTGAACTGCTTTATTGTGATGTTTGCTTTGTTGTGGTAGTATGGAACTGAAGCCCCAATATCTTCAAGGTATGCTTGGATTTAAAAAAGAGGTTTATTTAGCTCATGGTTCTGCACGTTGGAAAGCTCAAGGGGCATGGAGTGAGCATCTGCTCAAGTTCTGATTACAGTTTTTTGTGCAGTGTCACAACATGGTAGAAGGTCAAAGGGGAAGCTGATACATGTGAAAAGGGACCAAACAGGAGGTGGAAGCACACTGTTTAACAACCCACTCTCTCAGGGACACTCTCTTTTCCAATCTCTCAAGAGCTGTTATCAAACCAAATGGGTTCAATCGCCCTGTGCAGCAAGACCAAACACTGACATCAGGATTATAGTGAAAGAAAGTGAGGCATTTATTGTAGGGTCCCAAGCAAGGAGAATTGGTCAGGTAGTGCTTAAGACTTGAACTCCCCAATTGTTTATAGGTAAGGGTTTTTAAAGGCAGGGGTGTCAGAGATTATAAGCAAAGTCATAAATCAATATATGGAGGTTATATATTGGCTTAACCTAAAAATGCAGTGAGTAGGATGCAGGACTTGGACACCAGACCAAATTGAGGACTAGCTACAACAGGGCCAGGGAGGAAGCTGCTTTCCATATTAATGCCCCTTTCCATGGCAACAACCTGACAACCCAGAGGTTGCCACCCTTTTCCTAGAAATTTCTGCATAATCCACCCCTTAATTTGCCTGTAATTAAAAGTGACTATAAATATGACACAAGAACAGCCTTTGAGATGCTACTCTGGACACACTGCCTATGGGGTGGCCCTGCTCTGCAAGGAGCAGTATCTCTGCTGCTTCTGGACACTACTACTTCAATAAAAGTTGCTATTTAACACCACCAGCTCACCCTTGAATTCTTTCTTGGCGAAGCCAAGAACTCTACTGGGCAAATCCCCAATTTGGGGCTTCCCTGCCATGCATTGGCAGGGCATCTCAAAGTAGGGGAGCCTACAGGTGATAGTTGAAATTTAAAGATTTTCTGACTTGTGATTTGTTAAGAAGGTGAAACTGTCTAAAAATTTGACATCAGCAGAAAAGGATGTTAACTTGGGCTCATGGGCATGGCCTCCTTTAGGCTCATCAAGAAGAAATTTAGAACAAAGAATAGTAGTCAGAGTTTAGTCTTCAGTTCTCCCTTATTTGAGGCCTATGTGCCAGTGGGTCCATTTAGTGGGGATCTGGGTTTCTGAAAAACAACTTAGGACATACGTTAAGATGTTACCTTTAGTTTTTACAGGGAATAAAATATCCTATAACATTAATTTTTTGGCTATTGTTTTAAACTATTATTATCTTCTTGCTTTTAAGTTTTTTGTTTTGTTTTTGTTTTTGTTTTTTAGGACTAGCTAGATGTCTGGAATTTTCTTTAAGGAAGTCAAGCTTTTTTTATTTTAATCTTTTGGTGGAGGGTGCCCCACAAGACCTTAAGAGGGGTCTCTGCTCTGTATCAGAACAAGAACTGACTTTGGCGAGAACAGCAACGATCTCTTCATGAGGGATCCACCCCATGACCCAAACACCTCCCTCTAGGCCCCACTTCTCAACATCACCACATTGGGGATCAAATTTCAGCATGAGATTTCTTGGGGACAAACTATATCCAAACCACAGCAACACATATTGTGATAAGAAACAAACCTTTGTTGCTTAAGGCTCTGGAGGTTGTTGCTGTTGTTTCTTAACACAGTGCAACACAGCTTGTCCAGATTGATGCAGAGGGACAGCCACTCAGAGATTCTTTTTTCTCCGTCTGTTGACTTTAATTCCTAATACCCAGGGGAGAATTTCTGATTGGCTCAGCTCAGGTCTTGTCCTAGTCCATTTTCTGTTGCTTATAGTAGAATACCAGAAACTGGCTAATTTATAAAGAAAAAAAATATTTCTTACAGTTATGGAGGCTAGGAAGTCCCAGGTCGAGGGGCTATACCTGGTGAAAGCAGGCGGAGACTCTCTGAAGAGTCTTGAGGCAGCACAGGGCCTCACTTGTCCATGGGGCTGAGTGTGCTAGCTCAGGTTTCTCTTTCTCTTCTTGTAAAGCCACCAGTTCCCCTCACGGGATACCCAATAATCTAATTCAGTAACCTATTGATCCATTAATCTATGAATGAATTAATCTATCCATGAGGGCAGAGCCCTCATGATTTAATCACACCATAAAGGTCCCATCTTTTAATATTCCCCATTGGGGATTAAATTTTGACATGACCTCGTAAATACATACACCTACTATGTACCCACAAAAATAAAAAACAAAACAAGTATTTAAAACAAGAAGAAATAAATTTCAACATGAATGCTATGGTTTGGATATGGTTTCTTTGGCCCCCACCAAGTCTCAGATTCAAATGTGGTCCCCAGTGTTGGAGATGGGGCCTGGTGGGTAGTGTCTGGGTTGTGGGTTGTGGGTTGTGGATGTGGATCCCTCGTAATGGCTTGGTGCCATGCTCCCAGGAGTGAATGAGTTCTTACTCTGTTAGTTCCAATGAGAGCTGGCTGTTAAAAAGAGCCTGGAACCTCCTCCCTTCTCTCTCTTGCTTTCTACTGCTGGTGCGGTCTCTACATACCAGTTTTCCTTCATTTTCCACCATAAGTAGAAGCAGTCTGAGGTTCTCACCAGATGTGCATGCCAGCACCATGCTTCTGGTACAGCCTACAGAGGTATGAGCCAAACAAACGTATTTTCTTTATAAATTGCATAACCTCAGGTATTCCTTTATAGCAACACAAACAGACTACAATAATGAGTTTTGGGGGGGACAAATATTCAGACCCAGTACCAATTTTCTGTCTTAGCCCCTTTTCTGTTGCTTGTAATAGAATACCTAAAACTGGGAAATTTATACGTTTTATTTCATTTCATTTTCATTTTTCACTGTAACCTTGAACTCCTGGGCTCAAGCTACCTTCCTGCCTCAGCCTCCTGAAGAGCTCGGACTATAGGCATATGCCATTATGCCTGGCTAATTTTTATATATTTATATCAGTCTGCAGTGGTGTGTATACACACACACACACACACACACACACGCATATATTTAGAGATGAGGTCTTGCCATGTTGCCTAGGTGTGAGTTACTGTATCTGGCCTGAAACTGGGTAATTTATTTTAAAAACAAATTTATTGGGCCAGGCATATTGGCTTACGCTTGTAATCCCAGTTCTTTGGGAGGCCGAGGTAGGTGGATCGCGAGGTCAGGAGATGGAGACAATCCTGGCTAACACAGTGAAACCCCATCTCTACTAAAAATACAAAAACAAAGTTAGCGAGGCATGGTGGGTCGCACCTGTAGTCCCAGCTACTGGGGAGGCTGAGGCAGGAGAATGGCGTGAGCCCAGGAGGTGGAGCTTGCAGTAAGCTGAGATGGTGCCACTGCACTCCAGCCTGGGTGACACAGCGAGACTCCATCTCAAAAATAAATACATAAATAAATAAATAAATAAATAAATATAAAAACAAATTTATTTCTTACAGTTCCAGAGGCTGAGAAGACGAAGGTGAAGAGACTGAATCTGGTGACAGCCTTCTCGCCAGTCCCACTCCTATGATAACCCATTAATCTATTAGCCCATTAATCTTAGTCCATGAATGGATTAATCCATTCATAATGGCAGATCCCTCATGATCCAGTCACCAACATAGCAGATCTGGTGTCCAGCAATCACCCAATGGTCAATGGCAAGTGCTTGCGGTCATATTGACTTTTTGCCGTAAGTAAGAGGATCATAGTGAATGGGGCAGACATTCCACAAATATGTCTACTGTAATCACAAATGGCCATAAAGTCAGACCACTGTACACTGATTTAAAAACAGTAAATGAAAAGCTATCATCTCTTGGATAAAAATTTTAGACTCTCATTACTCATCCATTTTTTATTGACTATCTGTTACATTCCAAACACTCTTCCAGGCTGGGAATACAAAGGCAACTCAAAGAGAAATGTCATTGTTCTCACAGACACAATAAACAAACTAAAGAAATTAATATATAATGACAGTACAAGGGGAATTAAAAGGCAGGGTTAGAAACATAGAGCAAGGAGTGCATTAGTTATCTCTTTATCCAATTGCACCAAAATATATCAGCTTAAAACATAAAACATTTATTACCTTACACAATTTCAAAGGGTCAGGACACAAGTAGCAGCCTAGCTGAGAGGTTCTATCCAAGTCTTTCATGAGGTTCCTGTTAAGCCAGTTGCTCAGGGTTACAGCATCTCAAGCCTTGACTGGGGCTGAAGAAGCAAGACTAGATTATTTGGTTGTTGGCAGGTCACACTTCCTCACTGGCTCTATGCCACAGTTCTTCACCATGAGGACCTCTCCACAGTGCTGTTTGAAATATGGCAGCTTTCTTCCATCAGAGGAAGAGACAGAGAATACAGAGAGCGCCCCCAAGATGAAAGCCATAGTCTTTTATAATCTAATCTCAGAATTGGCATACTGCATCATTCCCTCAGTGAAATGAATCGCTTATCACTTCTATATGCTATTTATGTAGATATGTGAATTCTGAAAGGCTGGGGTCATTTTGGAGATGTGCTGCCACAGTGGTGCATTACTTTATACTGTGCAGGGAGGAAAAATTCTGTCTTAGGTAATGTTGAGAAGAGAGCTGCATGAAACTAGGAAATAAATGTGGGATAAGGAGAATGGGAGAATCCTTAAATACTCTAATCTCACATGCCTCTTGCTTTCATTCTGAACTCAAGGCTCATATTTTCTAAATTATCATAAGATAATGATATGCTCCCTTGATACTCTCTCTGTAGTATTATTTTGAATTGTTATTTAATACCTACATGGAAATTTAAAGTATTTTATTCATTTATTTATTTTTGGTTTTTATTTTTTGAGGCAGAGTCTCATTCCTGTTTCCCAGGCTGGAGAGCAGTAGTTCGATCACAGCTGACTGCAGCTTTGACTTCCTGGGCTCAAGTGATCCTCCCACCTCAGCTTCTCGAGTAGCTGGGACTACAGGCACACACCACTACACCCAGATAATTTGTTCTATCTTTAGTATAAATAGGGTTTTGCACTGTGGCCCGGGTTGGTCTCAAACTGCTGGGCTCAACTTGTCCGCCGCCTCAGCTGCCCAAAGTGCTGGGATTACAGGTATGAACCACCACACCTGGCTGGAATTTTTAAGCATCTTAAAGTTTTCTCGAAAACTGTAAATTTTAGGAAATGCTGCTAATTTTAGGAGTAAAAACCATGCAGTTAAATTAGTTGCTCTAATTCATTATTGATTTGTATTCAACTCAAAATACTGGTTTATTATTATAATTGTTATTCCTAATACTAAATAAATCTATTGAAATTGAATATAGATCTTAGTGTAAGGCGCTGATAGGGTTTGGCTCTGACTTCCCACCCAAATCTCATTTTGAATTCTAATCTCCACGTGTCGAGGGAGGGACGTGGTGGGAGGTGATTGGATCATGGGGTGGCTTCCCCCACGCTGTTCTCCTGATAGTGAGTGAGTTCTTACAAGATCTGATGCTTTCAAGGGGTTTGGCAGCTTCCCCCGTCCTCTCTCTCTCTCTCCCTCTCATTCCTGCCACGTAAGATGTGCCTTGCTTCCTCTTCACCCTCCACCGTGATTGTAAGTTTCCTGAGGCCTCCACAGCCATGTGAAACTGTGAGTCAATTAAACCCCTTTCCTTCATAAATTACCCAGTCTCTGGTAGTATTTTTATAGCAGTGTGAGAATGGACTAATACAGGCACATAGAGAAATGTGTAATCCTGTATGGTGTATTTGGTTGGATAGCAAAGCTAAGCATAGTTCCAGCTAAGAAATGGAATAGAAAGTAACATTTTGGCTGATAGTATGGCATTTGAATAAATAAAACTGAAGCAATGGGTGACATGGTGGACATTTTTTTTTTCCTGTTGTTTAATTATCTATTCCCACCCTACCTCTCCTTTTTTTTTTTTTTTTTTTTTTTTTTTTTTGAGACAATGTCTCTTTCTGTCATCCAGGCTGGAGTGCAGTGGCATAATCATGGCTCACTGAAGCCTCCAATTCTTGGGCTCAAGGAATCCTCCCACCTCAGCCTTCTGAATAACTAGGACTACAGGTGCAAGCAACCAAGGCTGGATAATTTGTTTTCTCTTAGAGATAAGGTCTCACTATGTTTCCCAGGTTGATCTCAAACTCTTGGGCTCAAACAGTCCTCCTGTCTTGACCTCCCAAAGTGTTGGGATTACAGGTGTGAGCCATTGTGCCTGGCCCTCTTATTCCTTTCTAATAATACTTATTTTTTCTCCCAAGAAGCTCATGTGTTTAGCTCTGGGACAGCCTTTGATTGGCTTAATCAGTTATCATATTCCCCTTCCCTGGACTTACTCACTAGTTCCTGGCTTGATCTATAACCTAAGCCCATTCTGTCAGGGTGAAGCGTGGGATGTCAGCAAAGTTGTGTTCTTTGTCTTTCCAGATAATGTGCTGTATGAATATGATGCCTAAAATTGCTGCAGACATTTTGTCTCCATGATGCAAAGTTAAAATAGGGAGAAGTAAGACATGGAGAGAATCACAGAGAAGTGGAGGCAGGGTTCTGATCATCTGCTACTCTCTGGACATTCTAGTTTCGTGAGCCAAGAAAGCCCTATTTTTAAGTCAGTTTCAGTTGTGTTGTTTTATTTCCAGCAGAGAGCCTCCTGATACATCCTTACCTACTCCAGGGGTATCTGAGGACTCATTATAAAAGCCATGAAGGGCTGACTGCCCGTTTCATTTGGTTTAGTAGTGGCCACAAAAAGATGCAATGAAGGGTTTCCTGATTATTTAACTTCATAATTGGGTGATAGGAAATAAGTTATGGAAAGGAAGCTCCACAATGTAAATTGAGACATATAAAATAGGCTAATTATGAAATGTTAAGGAATGTGCAAATGACCAGAAGGAGAGACTTCTGTCAGATAATAATATCTGCTGCATATCAAGTTCTGTGACTTGACAGAGAAATGGCAAAATGGTTTACAAGGGTCTAGAAGGGGCAAAGAAGTTTGAGGGCAAGTTGAGGATGATGGTCTCAGATATAAACGGCCCCTCTTTGCCCAATCCATATGGACTCACGTCTGAGTCCTGTGGAGAGAAAGCTCTAGCAGCAAGAAGAAAGAAATAATTTTTCCTCAAAGTCTAGGAGAGATTTTGGGATCCCAAGGCAATCCTCTGTGACAGGAACCACTGTGACAGGTTTTGGTACCAAGGAATATAGCAGAAGGGAGAAAGCTGCCTGTTGTAGAACAGAGAAATCCAGTAAAGTGTCCCGCAAACATGAAACGATTTCAGAGGTCTATCAACCACCAACCACGCGCAGCACTTACAGGGAGGGAGTTACAGTGGAGATAGTACAGAACCTTTTGGCATTTCATGAGCAATTTCATTGAGAAGAAAGAGAGGAAAAATGCCGCATTCCTCATATGTCTGAGATCAACTATGGAGAGACCCTTGAAGGAAACTCCTAGGAACTGCCACAATTGCTGGAGAACATTATTGGGGGTGAGGGATTAGTCAGGGACACTTCATAGCAAGGCTGATGATGTCACAATAACAGCAATCCAGAGAAATGGGTAATATTCAGATCTTCATGGTAGGAGAGAATAATCTGGTGGATATTAGAATGCTAGAAGGACCTGTGCTCATTAATCAAAAATGTTCCCCTCTTCCTTATTATTCCATTCCACAGAAAGTGGAGACTCCTGGTTTAGATATCTGTTGAATTAGTATGTGTGGTTGATGATTATATGAAAGGCAGAAAGAGGAAGAAAAAGGAAAGAAAGAACAAAGAGATGAGAGAAAAAAATAAAAATCTTTTTTCGAAGTATAGAAGACAAAGATTTCTCTTCAGTGTGTACTTTAGACATCAGACCACGAGTCATAAATGTTAATGAATTTTGAATTATGGTTTCCCACTGGCTCTAATACTGAATTTTCTTATTTATACATTTATAAATAGGGATAATTATAAATTCTTTGAAACATATGATTATTTAACGCAGCCCTCCACAAAATGGTACTGGCATACCCTGAGATCCACATTAATTCTTTTTTCAAACACTTTGAGTCAGAAAACAGATCACATAATGATTCATCTTAAGCATAAACTAAAAATCAAAATCCATTCTTTTTTAAATTTATAAATGTGTATTATTTTAGTCTTTAAAAATCTGCACAGAATAGAGATAATAGCTAAAAATTGACAAAGCCATATTTAACTCCCATATTATAGCTAAGCTGTTCCTCCTGGTATTTAATTATGCTAAGACTCAAAGAGATAGATGGTCCTGAAAGCCAGCACACTTGAGCTGTGGGACTTGGAGATTCGTGTTGGCAGACTATTCACTGATAGTACTGCCTTCATACATGCACTTGGCTTGTAAAATGAATAAGAAAACCTGGCAAACATCAACATTTAGATGTTCCTGCCATCAAAAATTATACACTATATATGTATATACTCACATACATTTGTATATATGTGTTTACATATATTATAGAGAGACACTAAAATCGTATTTTTAAGACTTTCAAGGTAATTCACCATTTAGTATAACTGCAACACCAAATGTTTTGTATTAATCCATGATATGACCCATTAGCCCTCCTCAATGAAACCACATCATAAAGAAGCTTTTAGTGGCAGGACGGGGTAGGGTGAGGATAAGAAAAATACGGGAGATGTAGTTCAACTATCTCTATAAATTAAAAACAAAGTAGAGATTTGTAGGACTAGCTGCAGATGAATATCCCTTTAGAGTACAGTATGTTCCCATTTTATTGGATTCCTTGGGAACTTATTGTCAATTCAACAAAGCTTTTGTGGGTTAATAATACTGTTATAGGACTTTTCACAAATCATTCCTTTTTATTTTTTAATGGAGACTTTATATTCCCCAGTAAAATAAGAATGGAATTTTTCATAGACAAAACACCTTTCCATACCATCCACCTATCTAACTGTGGTAGACTGAGTAATGACACCCCAAAGATGTCCAAGTCCTAATCCCTGGAACCTGTGCTGCTGCCTTATGTGACAAAAAAGATTCTGCAGATGTGATTAAGAAGTGTTAAGGATCTTGAAAAGGAGAGGTTATCCAAGATTTTCTAAGTTGGCCTAATATAACTAGAAGGGTTTGTGAAAGAGGGACACAGGAGAGTCAGATTCAGAGATGATACTGTGGTGTTGGAAGCATGGTGAGAGAAGGAGATGTGGTGGTGGAGGCAGCTGTCAGTCAAAGAGAGGGATTGGAAGATACTATGTTGTTGGCTATAAGGTGGAGGAAGGGGTCACAGACCAAGGAATGCAGGCAGCCAATTGCTGGAAAAAGCAAGGAAGTGAATGTTCCTCTAGAACTTCCGGAAGGAGCACAGGCCCATCAACATCTTGATTTTAGCCCATTAAAACCATTTTTGAAGTTCTGACCTCCAGAGCTGTCTGTAAGATAATACATTAGTGTTATCTTAAGGGTTAAATTTGTGATAATTTGTTGCAGCAACCATAGGGAACTAATAAATCAACTAAATGAAGGCTCAGACCATTTCTGTTTTGAAAACAAGTGAATGATATTAGCTAGAGAATCCCAAGCTTCAGAGCACTAGCTGTTGCCAAAATACTATTATGGTTTCTCTGTTACACTTTTGCTTTCTTGAATTTAGATACCTTTGAAACGGTCACATGTTTGCCTGCCTTTTCACAGTCAGTTTGTAATCACCAAAATATAGGCACACTGTAGCACAGGGTTCAAATCCATTCTTAGATTCCATTTTCATTCATGGTTTGCTTTAGAATTCTTAGCTGAAATTCACAGAGTTAAACTAAAATCTTTTTAAAATGTGAATTTCTAATATTATTAAAATTTTGGAGTCATTCCTTTTGTGTAACATTTCAGGGAAATGGGGAAGCACATTCATTCCCTGCCCTCCCTCTCCCTCTCCCCTGCCCTTCCCCTCCTCCTCCCCTCCTCTTCCCCTCCCTCCCTCCCCTCCCCTCCCTCCCTCCGTCCCTCCCTCCCTCCCTCCCTCCCTTCCTTCCTTCCTTCCTTCCTTCCTTCCTTCCTTCCTTCCTTCCTTCCTTCCTTCCTTCCTTCCTTCTGTTTCTTTCTTTTCCCAAGATGGTGAGGTTGATATATCAGCTTCAAAGAGTGTCTGTGGCAACTGAGTAGGTACATTAACTTTTTGGCGGCCCATGTGTGGATGTGGTTCTCTTCCTGTTTGGAAAATGCCCCTATGTGATGAGTCCTATAACATCCTAAGCATTGTGCTAGGCTTGGTTTGCGAAAACTCCTTCTAGTCAAGAAGGTATTAGCCCACGTAAAACTGTGCTCATTCTATTGACCAGCTCATCACAAAGAACTATATTGACGAGCACACTTGTAAAAGTCAGAAGAATGAGAGTCCAGCGAACTATAAATGGCTAAGAAGGGCTTTTGACTGGGACCGGGCATGGTGGCTCACGCCTGTGATCCCAGTACTTTGGGAGGCCGAGGTGGGCGGATCACGAGGTCAAGAGATCGAGATCATCCTGAATAACACGGTGAAACCCTGTCTCTACTAAAATACAAAAAATTAGCCAGGCGCAGTGGCGGGCGCCTGTAGTCCCAGCTACTCGGGAGGCTGAGGCAGGAGAATGCGGGAACCCGGGAGGCGGAGCTTGCAGTGAGCGGAGATCATGCCTCTTCACTCCAGCCTGGGCAACACAGCGAGACTCTGTCTCAAAAAAAAAAGAAGGGCTTTTGACTGAGGAACATTCTTGAACTCTGCCTTGAAAGACAGTATTTGCATAAAGGAGAGAAAATTGCATTTTAGATGAAGAGATTAATTTAACGAATACATAAAATAGTCTGAAAAAGCATGAGCCAGTGAAGAAAACTGGACTTGTCCCAACTCTGTACAATCACGACTAATAACACTTTTATCTCAAATGTTTTTAGTAGGGTTGCACACAGTTTCTGCCACAGAATTGCCCTGAGCTCTGTTTTGTCTGTTTCAATATTCTTTTCCAAACCTCTGTACCCTTACATAACCTATGCTGTCTGCCTAGAGTACTATTCTTTTCCATGATTACCCTACCCCTTTTAGCCCAGAAAGTTCCTACACATATTTTAATCCTCAAATATCACTGTCCTAAGTTTCCTTAGCAGACTTAGGCTCTTGGAATCTCAAGATAATTTACTTACTACATCTGCAGTATGTTCACATCACTATTTTTTGTTTGTTTGCTGGAATATTTAAAAGCAAAATTCAGATATCATATTATTTTAACTTTAGATACATCAGTATGAATCTTAAACAGATAAGGACTTTAAAAAGTAGGACAACAATACCATTGTCACACTTCACAAAATTAACAATAACTCTGATACCTTCTAATATCCAGTAGATATTCAACCTCTTAAAAACGGATTTGGCTGACTGCATCCTCATGGTTCCAATCTGAAGTTTCCAGGGCACAATAAGTGTTTACATTTTACTAAGGGAGTACCTTGACGTTGTCATTTAATCTCATTGCAGAAGCTCTGATAGGTTATTTGAGATAACACAGCAAGGACAAAATTTAAAATGGACAACAAAATGGGTAATAAAATTCCAGTCTTGAGCACAGGATGACCTTGGATTTATCAAATATGTGTTCTGAGCCAGTTCATAGCCTTCGGGGGCAATAGCCATCTTGCCCATCAGCAGTTCCTGAAGGACACCCACAGGACAGTTCTTGGTATGGAGTCTGCGGAGGGTAGGGGCAGGACTCTCCTGAGGAGTCTGTCTTTTGACAGATATAGACCATAGGGTAATGGTTAAACCAAGTGAGCTTTTTAAAAAGAAAGAAAGAAAAAAAAAACTAACAAGCTGGACTATATTTTCCATCCTCAGTGTTTCTTTTTTTGTTTTCTGGAGACTGATTATCACTCTGTACTGGGCTAGAGTGCAGTGGCATGATCATATCTCACTGTATAGCCTCTAACTCCTAGATTCAAGAGATCCTCCCACCTCAGCCCCTTAAGTTGCTGAGACTACAGGTATGCACCAGTACACCCAGATAATTTCTAACTTTTTTGTAGAGACAGGATCTTGCTGTTTTCTGGGCTGGTCTCAAACTCCTGCCTCAGCCTCCCGAGATGCTGGGATTACAGGTGTGAAACAGTACACCTGATCTCCAATGTTTCTTTCTATGGTGAGTGACTTCAGTTAGTGGGACAATCTTGGCTTCAATCCCTTCCTTACCCTGCCCCAGGGAAAATGGAGTGACTTGTCTGGTATCTAAAGTTTGGAAGAATAACTGCGAGTGCTTAAATCATCTGGTGTCTTCTTGGAGCTCGCTTCCCCCAGGGGGTGGGAGGTCTTCGTTTACCCAGCATCTGAGAATAACCCAGGAAAGTCTCCAACTCAGGAGAACATTGTCTGTGACTGCCTATGGTAAGTGTGTCTAATTCTGAGGTTTTCTTTGCAGGCCCTTTTGACTCTCATTCTAGCTATGGACCGTAATATAGCCTTTATCAGAAAGAAAGGGACATTTTGGTCTCCAGATGCTTTATTCCTAGGCTGATGATTCAGTTTTTGTTTTTTTTCAGAACTCAGGAATGAAGGGTACTTATTTTGGGGGCCCCTAAAAAAATATAAAAATGACAAAATGTTATTTTAATATGGCTCTATATTCTATTTGCTAATATTTTATATAGGTTTTTATACTGATATTTTAAAGTAAGATATATTTGTGGCTTTCTTTTAGGATTTTTGTTACCAATATTATACTAGCTTCATATAAATAATTTAGAAGTTTCCCTTCTTTTATATTCTGTGCTTTGGAAAAATTTAAATAATATTGGGATTATTGGCAGTTTATATTTTCTTAAAAATCACCCTTTTAATTCAGGTTCTCAAATTTATTTGCTTAGAGTTGAGCAAAATAGTTGTTTTTGAATCTTTCAATTTTTAAATATATTTGTGGTTACTCCATTAGCATTTCCAACTTTTGTGCTTTTGTGATGTCACCTATTTCCCCACTTGATAAGATTAAATAATGATTTATGTTTGTATACATTTTTATTTTAAAAACTTTTTTTAATTTTTTTGAGACGAAGTCTCACTCTGTCAGCAGGCTGGAGTACATGGTGTGATCTTGGCTGACTGCAAACTCCGCCTCCTGGGTTCAAGCAATTCTCCTGCCTCAGCCTCCCAAGTAGCTGGGATTACAGGCATGCACCACCACACCCAGCTAAGTTTTGTGTTTTTAGTAGAGACAGGGTTTCACCATGTTGGCCAGGATGGTCTTGATCTCTTGACCTCATGATCTGCCCACCTTGGCCTCCCAAAGTGCTGGGATTACAGGCGTGTGCCCAGCCATGTTTGTATATTTTTAAGATTTTCAGTAGAAACAGTTTTTGAATTTACATATTAGTTCTATAAGCTTCTCTTATTAAATTTAATACTGATTTTTAAAAAAATGTATGATTCTTCTCTTCACCTTTCCTTGGGATTCTTTTTTTCTAACCTGGGTCCTATTTGCAAATATAAGTCTTCCAGTGGTGAATGTTCCTTTGAGCTTTGCTTTGATTATATCCCATTTTCTGATGTACTTATGAGTAAACAGTCATTTGATAAGCAAGCACATTTGTTCAGTTGAATGACCGTTGTCCTGTGGAGATAATTGGGTGATCTGTCCTTTGGATAACTATGTTTTCAGGAAGTCTCTTAAACAATAAAATTACTCCCAGTAATTTTCTGTCCTTCCCAGTGAGACATTGTATTTTGTGCACCATTGACATCAAGCTTGGCCTTGTGGCTTGTTATAGACAATGGAATGTTAACAGATGGTCCATTGTGGGATTCTGCCATTGTGGAATTCTGCCATTCCTCTTTTCTCTCTGCCTCAAGATCAGCATGTCCCAGATTGGGGTGTTCCTTTGTCTTGAGTCCCAGAATGAAGAAGATGCAGAGTAGAGGTGCAGCCAACCTGGGAAGGACATGTAATGGGAGCAAGAAATAAATCTTTGTTGTTGTAAATTGTTGAGATTTCGGGATTTTTTTTTATTGCAGCAAAACCTAGCAAAAGTGCCTAATACAGGACATATCAAATATATAGGTATATATCCTTTGTATGTACCTTTAAATATTATATTATATATAGCATACAACATATAATTAATAATGTACATCTGAATATGATATAGTAACATCTTTTGAACAAATAATGTGTAAGTACATTTTATGCAACTGGAAACACAATTTTTGTTATTTAAATTATTATTGTAAAGATTTATAGCTGTGCCTTTGCTATATGCAAAATCTGCTATTTGTTATATGACAAATTTTGCAGACAGTCATGATTCATTTGATGTCAAGTCTTTGGTCAAAAAAATTTCTCTATTACAGCTCTGTTTCTTTGAGGAAATCCCATTGCTTTATACCCATCAGCTTTGGGACATAGTTCTAGAAATTCATTAATATAAAAAAAGACATTTTTTTTCTGGTTTGACATTTTCAAATTCTAATTTTATCAGTCCTTAAAACAGATAAAAATAACTGGTAAGGAGAATGACATCATATGTCTTTATAAATATCTCTCAAAAACAATAAATATTTTGAGGATGTGGAGAAAAGGAAAGGCTAATACACTGTTCATGGGAATGAAAATTAGTACAGCCTCTATGGAAAATAGTATGGAGATTTCTCAAAGAACTAAAAATAGAACTACCATTCAACCCAGCAATCTCACTACTGGGCATCTACCCAAAAGAAAAGAAGTCAATATATCAAAAAGATATCTGCACTTATGTGTTTATTGATACACTGCAAAATAGCAAAGATATGGAATCAACCTAAGTTACATCAACAGATGAATGGATAAGAAAATGTGGTGTATATACACAATGGAATATTATGCAGGCATAAAAACGAAATCATGTCATTTGCAGCAACACTGATGAAATTGGATTTCATTAGCATAAGTGAAACAAGACAGACATAGAAAGACAAATACTGCACATTATCACTCATAATTGGGTGCTAAAAATTTGTTCACATTGTTGTAAATAGCGGAATGATAGATAATAGAAACTTGGAAGAGTCCGAAGGTGAGAAAAGGGAGGATGATGAAGAGTTGGTTAATGGATATAATGTATGTTATTTGAGTGATGGATACCCTAAAAGTGCTGACTTGACCACTACACAATCTATGCACATAACAAACTTGCACATATACCCCATACATTTGTACAAATAAAAAGGAAAAGAAAAATAAGTGTTGTTTCAGTGTCACTGATCATTACATTAATGCAAATGAAAACTACCATGATTTACTTCTTGGTAAATCTGATAAATCTTGGTAAAACAACCTGAGCTAGTTGTTTTATGTAAAAAACTACAATGAGATAGCATCTCAACCCAATTAAAATGAATCTTATCCAAAAGATAGGCAATAACAAATGCTGGCAAGGATGTGGAGAAAAGGAAACCCTCATACAATCTTGGTGGGAATATAAATAAATTAGTGCAAACACTACAGAGAATAGTTTGGAGGTTCCTCAAAAAACTAAAAATAAAAGTACCATGTAATCCAGCAATCCCAATGCTAGGTATATACCCAAAAGGAAGGAAATCAGTATATTGAAGAGATCTCTGCCCTCCTATGTTTATTTCTCTACTATTCACAATAGCCAATATTTGGAAGCAACCTAAGTGTCCATCTACAGACAATTGAATAAAGAAAATGTGGTGCCATATACACAGTGGGGTACTATTCAGCCATACAAAGAATGAGATCCTGTCATTTGCAACATTATGGATGGAACTGGAGGTCATTATGTTAAGTGAAATTAGCCAGGCACAGGAAGGCAAACTTTGCATGTTCTCACTTCCTTGTGGGAACTAAACATTAAAACAATGGAACTTATGGAGATAGAGAGTAAAAGGATGGTTACCAGAGTCTGAGAAAGGTAGTAGGTGGTGGATGGGAGAGGGAGGAAGAAGGTTGGTAAATGAGTACAAAAATATAAATAGATAGAGTAAATAAGTTCTAGTATTTAATAGCACAACAGGATGTCTACAGTCAACAATAATGTATTGTACACTTAAAAATGACTGAAAGAGTATAATTGGATTGCTTGTAACAAAGAAATAATGAATGTTTGTGATGATGGACCCCACTTACCATGATATGATTATTACACATCATATGCCTGTATCAAAATAGCTCATGTACCCCATAAATATATACACCTACTATATGGCCATGAAAGTCAAAGATAAATAATTTTTTAAAATAAAATAAGATAACTTTTAAAAATAAAAATTTCTACCAAGCTTTTTTTTTTTTTTAAAGTGTTTCTTACAGAGGAGAAAGATAGTTTCCATGACCTAATAGATATACAAACAGTATGAGATATAAATATAATTTTTAAAATTCTTCTAAATAGGGAAAAAAATCTAACTTTTTCTTGAAAATGTAGTTAAGAAGTTAAAGATTCCAAAGTGAGCATTATATTTTTTACATCAAAGATTGAGTTGTGCCTTTGATTTAACAAGTACTCATGTAATGTTATAATTGTTTTCACATTTCTTATAGATAGATCTAAGCAAAAACATATCAAATGCCAAAACTATCTGAAAAGAGTGTTTTTTGTTTAATGCCACCTGCATTACATTGCCATTATTTTACATGGGGAAACTGGCATAAGTGAAAATTCGGTGAATGCTCTAATTTTGTTCTTTTAAACCCCAATTCTCTATCTGTTAGTACAAATCTGAGATTTGTTTCTAATCTCAGAGGAATCAAATATGCCTAGAAAAAAATAATCTATAGGGGAACTGCAACTATGGATCATATGATTTACATTATTAGTACTTTCTGTGTAATAATTCTACACATTGTTACCATTAGCAACACGATTTCAATCATGAATATCACGAAGTTCAGAAGAAATAATTTCTGAATTGTCTCTATTAGACCATGATCAAGAGGAAAAAATACAAGACTGAGGTTTTCTTTAGTGTTGTATCTGACATTTTTAAATAGACTCATTTTCTGTGGTTTCATGTGACCTATTACATTTGTCACTGGATGGCAAGGAGGCCTGTCTCTCATTAGCACTTCCGGTAGTACTTGAGAAAAATATCCCACAAGAAAAAAGATTCCATTTCCTTCCCCCCTGGATTTGGAGGCACTTGATTTTTTGCGAATTTCAGTGAATATCATCTCTAATTTTAGTTGAATACTCCTCACCATATGATGTTACAAGATATAATTAATATACTACCCGCCTAGAAATATGTTTCTCTTTGATCCTAAAAATTGCTTTTGACTAAAAAATTGGCTCTCCATTATGTTAAGGGTGAGATAGGATTTAAGTGTGTGTGGGCAGGCAGGGGTAGAAGACTGATCTACAAAAGACAGAACAAAAGAATAGATCAGAGTTAAATTGTTACTTTTTAAAATCCGTCTCTTAATCTTTTCCCTTTTTTAGTTTATTCAAGCCCCAATGTTTACCGTTAGACCTCTGAAGATTTGGAGTGTGTCTAAACTGGGTTTGTTTGGTGTGTGTGTGTGTGTGTGTGTGTGTGTGTGTGTTCTATTTCCAAGGGAGTCCCAGTTATTTGCCTTGCTCCTCTTTCCTTTTTCTGTCACCACCAGAGATGTTCTTAGCATCTATTAGTGGCTCTTTATTGGCGTGACCCATTTGGGATGAGACAGAATTCCCCTTGCATCTCTCACTGATAGATGCATCCTAGAGTAGGTGGTGAAAGATCTTTTAGTTGTAAAAATCAGACAGTGTCAGTCTCCTGCTGAAAATTGCTAATCAGCTCCCTCTTATCTGCAAGATGAAACCCATGCTTCTCTCTCCAGCTTATGGGATCTTCATCATCTGGTCCTAATCTCCCCTTCTGGTCTTATCTCCCTCCTCCAAGAGTCTAAACTACCTAGAGTTTCCCTACAAGCTACATTCTGACCTCTCTGTCTTTACCACACTCTATTTGTGTGGCCAGGGATGTTCTTTGTGAACTGAGGAGGCTAATTAGTTCTTTTTGTTTTAGCTCAAATGCTTCCTTTTCAGTGAGTCCTTTTCTGCCTGTCCCAGGCACCCTCTTGTGTTCTCACTGTACTTTGTATACACTTGCTGAGGCAGAGACGGCAAATTGACAGACAATCCAACAACCATTCTCTCCTGTTTCCCCACTAAAATATTCCTGCTACTATCTGGAGTGCCAGTGTGCCCAATTTCCAACCTTCTTGTGTCTAAGCATCCAAGCTCTGACCAACAAAATCCAAATAGATGCTGAACGGGACTTCTGAGAAATCTCAAAAGGAGGACAGGTATCTGGCTCTGACTCTTTTTGTCTTTCTGCCTCCCCTTTTTTCACACTGCCTGGAATGTGGATATGTTGGCTGGAGCTCTACCATCCAAATTAGTTACTATTTGTAGCTATGAATAATGGATGCCCTTGTAAATTTGATCTGCATTACAGGTGGTGGGGCAGAAAGAACAATCCCAAGACTGACACTATGAGGCTGCCATACCAGCCTTGGACTATGTACTTTGGAGCTTCTTTTACTTGAGGGATAGAGGTTTATTAATTTTGTTTATCCTACCCTTATTTTGGTTTTCTCTTACATGTACCAACTCTAATCTTGGCTAATACATCTCAATTAGAGCAATTACCCCAGTGTATAAGTTGGTCCATTTTTGTTTTTTGAGGGAGGGTCTGGCTCTGCTTCCCAGGCTGGAGTGCAGTGGCAAGATATTGGCTCACTGCGACCTCTACTCCCTGGGCTAAAGCCATCCTCCCACCTTAGCCTCCCAGGTAGCTGGGACTACAGGCACACACCACCATGCCCAGTTAATTTTTGTATTTGTTTGTGGGGCAGTAGAGACAGGGTTTTGATAGGTTGCCCAAGCTGTTCTCAAAATCCTGAGTTCAACTGATCTGCCTGCCTCAGCCTCTCAAAGTGCTGAGATTAAAGGTGTAAGCCACCATGCCCATTAGTCCATTTTCTTATATATATTTCTCACTGTATTATTTCATTACAAGAGTGCTGGGGTTGCTGTGTTTTCTTCTAATATAATATGGCTATCATGTGAGTCCTCCTAGGGCATGACTCTTGAACTGGTGGTTTGGGAGTGGGGAAGTGAGTCTAAGGTCTTCCAAATGGCCATTCCTGGTATCTTTCATCTCAAGAAGAGGCAAAGTCTTCAGATAGGACCAGAACACTATAAGTTGGGCCTAACTTGATTGGGCGTTTCTTACTCTCTCTGAGCCTGAGTTTTGAGGATTCTGTGTTTCCCTAAGGACACTTTTAGGTGAGACATGCTCAAGACTGCCTTTTTATCCCTAGAGGCAGATAGAGGCCTAATCTGAGTGGGATCAGTGTGGTGAATCACAAAGTAAGAATAAGTCAGCTTATAAGCCAGTTTATTCTACATGTGTGCAACCTACTCTGTGTATTTCCATTTTAAATATTTCAGCTTTATCGAACTGTTGTTTGGGAGAGCCAAGGCAAGGGCTTGTGTTCACCTTGGGTGTGAGAGTATTCAGAATCCTTCTGAAGTCATCATGATGGTAGCAGTGGGAATCAACCAGGGGCCACAAGAGTAAGGGAAACTCAAGAGGAAAGGATAAGTCGAAGGCCAGTAATCCCTTGTACCAGGAGTGCTTGTGTCCAGCACAAGATCCTCCATTAATGAATGCTGACTTTCCCTTCAATCATGAACATATGTGATCATTCTGAAAGAACATGTAGAAATCATTTAGTCCAATCCTCCCATTTTACAGATGAGGAACCAAGATCTATTGAGTTTACATGAACTTTTCTGTATCAGTAGCAGAACAAAATTAATTTCAATGAAATAAAATAAATTTTAAAAATTATGCATTTGTGCATTTTTATGGAGTAGACATTGTTTGTTGTTTTAAAATCAAATTTACAAGGACATCCATTATTCATAGCTACAAATAGTAACTATGGCTGGGATTGGCAGTTTTCATCACAACTTCACCTGTTTTTCCAAACCCTTGAGGATGAAATTCAAACAAGAAAGCCCCCAGTTCCACCTACCAACCAGTTTTCTACTGAAGAAAAGTACCTTTTGTTCTCCTTTCTTCTTTGATGTTCCCCTTGCTTGTACTTAAGGCTCTGAAGGAAAAATGCCTTTACAAAAGTAGATACTTAGTTCAGAGGCATATGCCTCTGATCCAACCTGCATAAAGATGAAAGTTTGTTTTCATCACGATTGCTTGCTTTGAAAGACCTAGTGTTCTTTTGTCAGTTCTGATATTTTGTTTGTTCTTCACAAGTATTTGCTCAATTCAAACTAACAATTGAACTTGGATACTAGCTCATCCACTATGATTTCTGACCTATGTGGACTCTGAATATTATGTTTGTTTCCAAAGTGATTTTCTAAAGTTTGTTATTTGATATTTTATGCATAATATTTTCTTCATTCAAAGTAATTAACCAACTTAATACAATTTCAAAATGCCAACATCATTGGTGAGTGACTGAATGAGTAAATGAATGAATGAACAGCATCTTAAAGAAGAAGCATCTGCTCTAAATGTAGCTGCAGATGGAGGCCACTAAGTTGCCAGTCATCTTGACTGTGTTAGTGGTGTCTCACAGCTGCTCCATGCTTTTGACATCACATGTGAAGCATAATGTTTCTGGTGTGTTCTTATGGCCCTTCTCTTCCCAGTGAAGTAGGCATTCCACATTCCCTGCAGCAAAGGAGGAAACAGAACAAAACAGAAAGAAGGCAATCCTTGCTTTTGTGTCTGAAAACTCTAAGCCTCAGTGAAAGGGGAGGAAATAAAATGAGTAGGTTATGGATTTAGAAGGCTATATGGGTAAGAGAGAAGCTTAGGAAAGTTCCTTGGGCTGGGAGGGCTGACAGAGAATGGAAGAAGATCCAGCTAACTAGGGAGGAGCGTGGTGGAACTGGGACAGATCATGGGGAAAGAAAAAGAGATGGCATTGGAGAGCATTTGGTGTCCCACTCGAGTAAAGAGGCAAGAATATTCACTACCCATGAGTCATAAAGGAGTTAAGCCAGTGCACCCAGGTGTCTGGTCTCCCTTGGAATACTCCCTGGGTTAAAGAGCTATGCTACTTTTCTTGGGTTTAGCTGCCTAATGAGAAGTTTCCTGGGCAGTGGTCAGCATGCCATCTATGTTCCTCAGCAGGAGTACTGCTGACATTCCTCAGAGCTTTTGATTGGCTTCTACTGAACCTACTCTGTGTGGGACAACCTCTCACTTGATATCTTAAGACAGCCATAATCCCTCCAAAGTGGAAGCAGCATCCTAATCTGGAAGTCTGGTGGTGAGTGTGAGTCAAAGTCTTATGACCTTAGGTTTAGGTTGAATGGAATACAATGAGCTCAAAAATCTCCACCACATCTCGGGCTGTGGTAAAGCATGTCTTGGTGATCTGATTGTGTTGGGAAGTTCTTATGGAGTTGCAAATAGGAATCAGGGTTATTGTTGGCAGTGACAGAAAGGTCCTAGAATCAAGGGATTGAACATGAAGCTGCCATAAGTTGGTGGAGGTTCACCTGTGCCCATCCATGGCACATTAGTTGGGCATCAGTTTTTTCAGCTTTAACTCTGCCCCCTTTTCCCCATTCTGTAGCCATAGCTCATCCAACTAGAGACCACTCCTGCTTACTTTTCCCCCATAAGTAATGTTCCCCATTGGGATCATCAGTAAAAATCATCCAAGACATGGAAATGGGCAAAAGAGATTAATGTATCTCCTATCAGTGGAGGCCTGGGTTTTATCACTTATACACTAGGGGAATTGTCTGATTGTAAACAGGTGTGCTCCTTTGACTGCCTTTTCATCAACTTTCTGTGGGAGTAGAAGTTAACCTGTAATGCATATGATCACTGTCCATAGCAATGCAAATTAATTTTGTTTTGTAGAGATAAAATTGATTTCTGTATTGTAGAAAAGAGGAGAATAACTCACTGAACTTTAGAAGATTAATCGGTTTTATATCTATTAGCAAATTGATTTAAGCATTCTAAAGGTATTTTCAGCTATATGAATTCCATGTATACTTACATATATGGAAAATTTTGTAAACATTTTTTATCGCTCTAAATAGCCATAACATTAGATGTAAATGGAAAGGAATTTGTGCCGCATGTACCATTTTTTTTAAAATCATAGGACATTTATGTTCAAATGGCTTTTATCCTTTTTGGCTTAGTATTATGGAACAAGGTATACTTATAAATCTAACTAAGTAATTTGCCTAGATTCATGTGTACAGAGAGGCTGGACATTACTGAATGTTGATGAAACTAGCATTATTATGAGAGCAGACTAAATATCTCTTCCTTTTTCTAATGATTCTGCCTGAGATGAGCCCTATAAATCACATTAAACATTTTTATTAGTATAGAATAGGGCAAGGGCCATCCAGGATTAAAAAACATAGTATAAGAAAAGTATTGGAGGTCATGAGCATCGGAATGATAAAAAATGAAGAAACACTACTGCTTGGTCAGAAAATTCTAAGCGGGAGAGGTGGAAGATAAGGCTGGATAAGTTGAATGAAGGCCTTTGAAATTTGTCCTACAGGAAATCGAGGAGATATTGGTAATTCTGGAGTAGGAATTTAAACATACATGGCTTAGGAAGAGCACTATGACAGTAATGTGTCAGAAAGATTGGATTTGGGCCGGGCGCGGTGGCTCAAGCCTGTAATCCCAGCACTTTGGGAGGCCGAGGCGGGTGGATCACGAGGTCAGGAGATTGAGACCATCCTGGCTAACATGGTGAAACACCGTCTCTACTAAAAATACAAAAAACTAGCCGGGCGTGGTGGCGGGCGCCTGTAGTCCCAGCTACTCGGAGGCTGAGGCGGGAGAATGGCGTGAACCCGGGAGGTGGAGCTTGCAGTGAGCCGAGATCGCGCCACTGCACTCCAGCCTGGGCGACAGAGCGAGACTCCGTCTCAAAAAAAAAAAAAAACTGGAAAAAAAAAGAAAAGAAAGATTGGATTTGGAGGTGGTTGGCCAGGGGAGGGGGCCAAATTAAAGACAATCTTGGAAAGTGGAAAAAGGATAAGGAAGTTTTGAAAGGTTTAGTGACCTCTCTGGGCTCTTGGTTCTGCTGTCTGAGCCACTTTTCCTTTTCCATAAGAAATGGCTCGTACTTAAAACTGAGTAGTTTTCTTTTCTTTTTTCTCCCTTCTCCCCACAAGCTGATTAGTTTTCTAAGACTGTTAGCTGCCCATTGTAGTTTGGGAATTCAAAAAAAAGCCTCTTTTCATTTTGTGCCATCCCTTGTTTTCAGTGTAAATTGATAAAATTCCTTTGAAAATGTTGTGAGCTTTTTGTGTTTCAATGTATAATCCTCTCCATTAGGCAAACGTCACACTCGAAAATCTCTAGATAAGCCCCTCTCTTTTGTAGGCTTTGGAAGACTACACTGGGACAATGCTTGCACGATTCTTCGAAGCCCTGTGTTGCATTTGCGTTGTTTGTTTTTATACTCTTTTAAAAACATTTTATTTGGAAATAACTTTCAAACTTACAAGAAGTTGCAAAAAATAAAAATAGTACAAGGTACACCCTGTATAAACTTCACTCACTCAGACTTGCCTTTTATATTAATTTCCTAGGGTTGCTATAACAAATTACCACAAATTGGGGAGCTTAAAGCAACATAAATTTATTCTCTCACAATTGTCTAGGCTAGATGTCCAAAATCAAGGTGCTGTTGGGGCCATGCTGTTTCTGAAGACTCCAAAGGAAAATCTGCTCTGTGCTCTCTTAGTTTCTGATGTTGCCAGCAATTCTTGGGATTCCTTGGCTTGTGGTCATGTCTCTGATCTCTACCTCCTTCATCACATGTTCTTGTATGTCTTTTCACATTATCTTCCCTCTGTGTATGTCTGTCTCCGTGTCTCCTCTTCTTTCCTTATAAGGATACCAGTCATATTGCATTAAGAGTCCACTCTAGCCAGGTGTGATCACTTACACGTGTAATCCTAGCACTCTTTGGAGGCCAAGGTGGGAGGATCTCTTGAGCCAGGAGTTTTTTCCCCTAATTCTGTGAAGAATGCAATTGGTAGCTTGATAGGAATAGCATTTAATCTGTAAATTGCTTTGGGCAGTATGGTCATTGTGACAATATTGATTTTTCCTATCCATGAGTATGGAATATTTTTCCATTTGTTTGTGTTATCTCTGAGGCAGTGTTTTGTAATTCTTATTATAGAGGTCTTTCACCTTCTTGGTTAACTGTATTCCCAGGTATTTTATTCTTTTTGTGGTTATTAGGAATGGGATTGCATTCTTGATTTGTTTCTCAACTTGGATGTTGTTGGTTTACAGGAATGCTACTGATTTTTGTACATTAATTTTGCATCCTGAAACTTTGCTGAATTTGTGTATCAGATCAAGGAGCTTATGGGCAGAGACTATTGAGTTTTCTAGCTATAGAATTATATCATCTGCAAACAGAGATACTTTGACTTCCTCTTTTTCAATTTGGATGCCTCTTATTTCTTTCACTTGCCCGATTCCTCTGTCCAGGATTCCTAGTACTGTGTTGAATAGGAGTGGTGAAAGACGGCATCCTTGTCTTGTTTCAGTTTTCAAGAGGAAGGCTTCCAGCTTTTGTCCATTCAGTATGATGTTGGCTGCTCCATTCCTATTCTTATTAACTTATTTTTATTCTTATATTTGAAGAATGATGACATGCTTTCAAAAGTCAAAGAAGTTTCATTCCCTTTCTTCCCATTTACACTCCATTTTTCATACCTCTGACTGGTTACTATTTTCTGGTTAATCCATCTTGTATTTCTTTTTTGTAATGATAAGTAGTTATATGTACCTTTTCTTATTTTCCTTTCATCTTTTCACAAAACTATATAGCATACTATATATAGTCTTATATATATCTACTCCAGATATAAGTATATGCTGGTATAATCTAGGCATACTATATGTACTCCTTAGCACTTTGCTTTTTTAAGTTATTGTTTCCTAAAAGTCACTCTATAACATTTCATAGATATCATCCTTATTCCTTTTTCATAGCTGCACAGTACTGTGTTGTGTGTATGCAACTAATCTCCTATGCTTTGACATGTAGGTAGTTTCCAACAGTTTTCAATTATAAATGATGTTACCAAGGGTAGCATTGTGCATATAAATTTCTGTATCATTGGAGATATATCCCCTAGGTAAATTTCTAGCAAAGGTATTTCTGAGTTGAAGAATAAGCACATATGCAGTTTTGTTAGAACTTGCCAAATTCCCCTCCATATGGGATCTATCCCATTTTGCAGATCCACCAGCAAAGTACAAAACGTCCTGTTTCCCACAGTCTTACCAACAGAGTGTATGTCACGCTTTTGAATGTTTGCCAATCTATTGAGTAAGAAATGATATCTCGGTATAGTTTTAATTTGCATTTCTCTTACTATGAGTGAGGGTAAACATCCTTTCTTATGGTTTAAGGTCATTTTCATAGCTCTGTGAATTGTCTGTGTTTTGCCCATTTTTCTAAGACTTTTTGGTCTTTTTTTTTCTCTCAACGTTTGAATATTTTTTTAAAGCTAGAGATATTACTCCTTTATCTGTGATACTTTTTACAAATATTTTCTCCTACTTTTATTGCCTTTGAATTTCAGGTCATAGTTAGAAAAACTTTCCCTACACTGAAGTTAAAGTGAAAGTCACCCATGTTTTCTTCTCGTACTTATGTGATTTTCTTTAGCCAACTTTGGTATTCACTTATTTCCCAAGGTGTTTTTGTTTTTGTTTTCCTCCGAAGATCTCTGGCTTTTTTGTTAGTTCAGCTATTCATTTTGAAAAAGTCATGGGTGTTGATAAATGTGTTAATTAATTTGATTGTGGTAATTATTACACAATGTATACATATATCAAATCATTATGTTGTACACCTTGGAAAGATTCAATCTTTGTCAATTAAATATTTTTAAATAAAAATTATGCGAAATAAAATAAAATAAGCTTGGAAATAAATAAAGTATTTTGTCTAGCTGTTTCAGTGGTATTTATAGGGAGAATCACTCAGGGTGTTGAGTCTGTCTTGCTGCTGGAAATATAAATAAGCTAATCTTTTCTCTGTAGCCCTACAAGAAGATCATATAGTTTAACCATCCAATTCTTAAACCCATATTCTTACAACAACATGCTAATCCTTTTAGAAATATGCTTTTGGATCATCATACTATTTTATTTTAAAGGTATTGAAAATAAAAATGACCATTACACTGTAATAGGTAAACTACACTTAACTCACTAGCATTGCTAAAACCAGGTCCATAAAGTGGTAAGGATTATTCTTGAAGAGGTATGGATTAGCTGCCTTACAAATTTACTTATAACATCAGCAGGTTGCTTTTCTCTCCCATCTTTTACTTTTCTTGTTGATTTTTTGAGTGAACTATTATATGTAAAATCGGATTTATCAAAGAAAAAAATTAATTTTATGTTGTGGAATGGTGTATAACTTTTCTAAAAGATGCTTTCTGTATTTGCTTGAAATAAAATATAGATTTAGATTAAATACCTAAATATAGATTACTTAGCTGAATGTGTATGTTTTAGAGGAAAGACTTTAAGCAAAAGCAAGTTTAATTTGAAAATATGGTGCTTGAATTCTTTCTGTCACTAGCAAAATATTAAGACAATTCAAACTTTTCTCAAGATGAGAACCCAAACACAAGCATGCTATTCAGGAACAGTGATATTAGTTTAACAGAGAAATGAAATTCAAATAATCTTAATAATTAATTAGAAATTATAAATAGTCCTTATCAATGCACAAACGTACTTTATTAGGAGGGTATTAACCATTATAAGGTACCCACATGGCTTTCTCTGTTCTTTAGACTTGATAAAGCATGATAGCTCATACTGTATACATGGCTTTTTATAGCCAAAAAAATGCCAGAGTTTCACATAGTAGCATTTCCATTTGTCAGCAATATTATAGATAAAAATGAAACTCAGATCTTTAGAAAATCCCTCTTTCTAGTCCCAATATCTGTTCCTGGACTTGATCTAGGGCAGTTGTTATTTCTGGCACTTGGAGCTTTTGAAGTCAGTTCCACAGATATTGCTCTGAGCAGGTCTATACATAAGTGCAGAGATTTTATGCAGGCTCTATCCAAGGAAACTTCAGTTTTCTATCAGTTGATTTTGGGTTCCCTACCCTCCAAACTTCACTGTAAATTCTCGTATCTTCTGGATTTGGCAAAATGTTTTAGATGAACTGTTGGTTAAAGGAAAAAGCTGATGGTTTACCAGACAAAACATAATCTCCACTGCCAAAGATACATTTTGAAAATCATTGTAATTTTTAATAATTAAGTGTGAAACTCTGAAAACATATTTTGCTTAAAATTTTTTTCCCACAAAATCCTCCTAGAATTCACATTGTATAAGATGTACTCCTTCTTGATTTCCTAGTTTCTAGCTACTTCCAAGTGTCTCTGTAGCTGGAACCTTTGCTTAATAAATATTTGTGGACTGAAAGAATAATCAGATTATAATAGACAGTGTATGAGGACATGGCAAATCTCTTAGATCTAAAATGGTTCAGATGATGGTCTGATACTATATAATTTATAATTTAAGTAGATTATAATATGGAGCTATAGCCATGTAAGTCTTTAGTTCTCAGGTGAGAAAGTTATTGTCTTCATAGTTGGCTGTGGATATGGTAGGGCACATAGGCAGCAGCGCCAGGTTATTATTAAATTAAGAATGTGAAATATTTGAGGGCCAAGGCTATGGATAATATCAAAGAAAACTAAGTATGCTGAAACTACATGATGTCTGATATGAAATATCTATAGAAAATTGGAAACTTCCTTCCTTTGCTCTGGCTCATGGTGGCTTTTAGGCTGCATTCACCGACCTGATTCCTGTCTGAAACTCACAACAATCTTATGGGGCAGGAGGCTCAGAATGTCCCTGTCTTTTTGAGGGGTGAAGAATTTTAACTTCAGGAGGGTTTGTTGACCTTCTAAGGTTTTCCAACATTATTGGCAGGTTTTGGACTGAAACTCAGACTTCTAGACTCTTCATCAAGTGTTCATTCTCATTCTAACATCAAGAGAAAAGAAAACAAAGCATAAGAAGAAAGAAAAAGAAAAAAGTTTAATTTCACAGGTTGTTACAAATGACAGGCTTATATTAAAAAGTATTTTAAAATGTAATAAAAATGGTGAACTTTGTAATAGATTTCCTGGGAAAAGTTTCTAATGGTTCAATGCATTTACACATGTCAGTCTTCAAGATCCAGCCCTTCTCAGGTCTTTGGAGGCAGAAGAGGATAAAGAGAAGGCACCTGGGCCTAAAGCTCCCTGTTCAGGCATATTTCCATGTTTGATTCCAATGTCTGCACTAGCAGCCAGAACAGTCTTCCCAAAACACAAATCCAATCATGCCACAATCATTTAAAACCCTTCTGGTGTTCTGCCCCAGCTTCATCTCCCACCTTTCAAACAGTCCACACTGAGGCTCTTTTATGCTTCTTCATCTTCGCTTATGTGGCCCCTTCTACCTGGAAAAACAAAGAAGCAAAGAAACAAACCTATTTAGCCTTCAAGGCTCTGTTTTCATATCTTTTCTTCTATGAAGACTTCCATGATCTTCCACTCTTACCTGTGCTTCTAAGACAGAATTAGGCCCACTCTTCTGAGTGTATCCACAGAACACAGTGTTTACTTGCAGATTACATCGCAATTGTGATGCAGGTCTATACATAAGTGCAGAAATTTTATGCAGGCTCTATCCAAGGAAACCTTAGTTTTCTGTCAGTTGATCTTGAGTTCCCAAAATGTGGGCACACACACATTCGAACTATATTTTGAGCTTCTCGCTGGCTGAGCCTTGTCTTCTTTCCACATGTTGCACAGTGCCAGCTCTTAGAAAATGATGAATTAATAAACTAAAGAAACAACTGCAACTATTCCAGACAAACCACAAGGTTTCTGGTTATATGGGAGTTCTCTTTATGGAAGAGAATGTGAAGAGTGTCCCAAGTTCAGAGGAGTTTCATTTTGCTCTGACGTCTTATGTGGTGATTAAACACAAAAACGTTGAGGGCAGGGAAAAGTCCAAAGGAAGGCATGAGAGTTGTGGACATTGCAAAAGCTGAGGTCACTATAAACCTGGACTTTAAAGTTTTGTAAAGCTTTGGGTGACATTATTTTATTCTCTTAAAGGAGAAACCACAAGTAAAGTGAGTACCTGGCAGATAATTGATGCTCAACATAAGTAAGGTCCCATCTCTGCGTACTTGTCTGATGAAATGCAAACTACATTCTCCTTAAACTTATTAATTCTATTACTCAGCACATGTTTATTGAATATATGCTCTCTGCCAGGCCTGTGCTAGGCTCTTTTGCAAGAAGAATGTATGGAAGAGAACAAAGACAAGAGCAAATCCTTGGGAGATGTTCGCTGTCTAGTTCTGTTGTCTTCATTTATTTTGGGGGTTTCATCTATATGTTAAACACTGACCATTTTATCTCTCTCCCAGATCTCTCACTTGATTTGTATATCCAATGCCAATTAGCCATCTCTACCCACAAATCCAACATGCCGATGGCTGACCCTGTTGTCTTCCTCACAATGCCTGATATTTTCCTCTTATCCCAGGAAATAACATCACCAGTCACTTATGCTCCAAACCCTGGAATCACAAACTTCAAGGAATATTTGTTAAGTGTCTCCCTTGGACCTTGCACTAAGAGAATATTTTGATAAACATTGCCTGATCTTTGTTTTTTTTCTTCTTTATACCAGTCCTTCACTCCCACTTTCCCATATCCAGCCTACTTGAATTTGATTTGTTTGATTCCTACAAAGTTTCTTTTCCCTCCTCTTCTTCTCCATAGCCAGTGTCCTGATTAAAGTTTACAAAACCTCTCACTTTTACCATTGGAATATCTTCCTCTCCTCAATGCTTCTAGAGTATTTTCTGAAGTCTCTGATGGCTCCTCTTTCTTACAGAATGAAGTCTACCCTCAGTTTGCCATCCAGAATCCTAAATGATCTGCTGATGACCCACCTACCTAGCCTTATCCTTCTGTGCCTTTCTCCACCCCAGAACCTTGATCTCCAGCAACATGATTAACTTATTTTTTTAAAAAAATAGGCCCCAATACTTTCGACTATAGCATCTTGCTTGAGATGTTGATCTCCTTGGAGGGCCTTTTCTCCCTTTGAAATCTTACCTAGCTTTAAAGGTTCAGCTTCATCTCCTGTCTTTCCTGTTTTTCAATATCTCCTTAGACTATAGTAATGTTTCCTTCCCTTCTACTTCCAGAGGGCTTCCTTTGTATCATGGTAGTCAGTCACCCAGGAGAGCTCAGTGTGAGTGCTAGAGAAGACAGGCTCTATCTACAGTTCATCCATCTGGTTCCACTTCTAATTTCAAATGGGACATTATATAACTGATCATAATCCTTATGATCTTAGGTTATTATGTTCTGAATTTGTGAAGAGAGAACATCCCAAACCAATGACTCTCCAGGTGCTTTGCTGCTTGATTTAGTTAAAAAGGAAAAAGTTATTTGGAACACATAAATGTCCTGTGAAAAAAAAAACAAAGCCAAACCTTGTATGAAGTATGGTAGAATCATCGTGGGAGTTTAAAGGAAAAGGGCAGGGAGTCGCTAACTAGGTTAGGGAGGTTTAGCTGGAGAGAATAATAAAATGAAATGACTAGAGCAGTGATAACATCAAGGCAGGTTCTTAAGCAATTTTCATGCCGTTTGTTGGGGTACATTAGGTAACTGTCCTACTTTGTCCCAGCTGGTGTGAAGCGAAATAACTTGGCAATGATTATTGCACAAAAACATAATGACATAAAGGCAATAGAGGCTGTAGGTAGTGTTAGAACTTCATCTGGAGTTACAGGAGGTTTGATCCAGGGTAAAAATCAACAGACTGAAAAAATATAGGACATAGAGGATAATTTGATTCTCTCTATAGAATCTATTATTTTCCATATATAGAAAATAGGGCAAAAAAATAACAAAAACTATGTTTTCTCATTTATAGTTTACCTCTTGGGATACATAGAAAATCACTTCAAAACTTTGGTTTTCTAGTAAAGCAGCGCACACTAAAGTAACTGACACTTGAAGTCATTCAGACAGTGGAAAATTAAACCATCCACTGAAAACTTGTGGTGCCATTGAAACAAGCAAATATGTTTACCTGAAGATGATATTGAGTTATGAAGCTAGGTAATATCTGCTCTGTATAGCTGCTTCTGTCCTGTGTCCCCTGCCACCCTACCCAGGTAGTCTCTTTCTTCTCTGGCCTCTCACAGTCTCATGGGCATATATCAATTATAACATTTTCCAGACTGCCTTTAATTGTGTTGTTTCTTCTCTAGACTGAGTATTCCTCAGGGATCTTAGGGCCATTTCTCAAATGTTTTCGCATTTCCTCCAACAATGAAATTCCAAGTTTTGTTTTGCCTTTTTATAATTACCTTTACTTAATGAGGAAAGAGGGCAGAACAAGAACTTGGAGGAAAAATGTGAGCTGTTTCAACTGGAGTCCTCCCATGCCAGAAAGGAATGAGATGAAATATAAACATCAAACAAATACAGCTTGATGGTCCATTATAAAGGGATGAGCATCTGTTGAGGATCTTTCTTAGGAAGGAAGAAGCTGACTGTATCATTATAAGTCAGGGTTTAATGAGGAGGAGCTGTTCAGGACTCAGAACTGCAGCAAATAATACAGCTCCAAAGGCCATGAGACCGGAGGGGAAATAGAACAATGCCTTCCCCCAAATGGGGTACAGGGTTTCTCTTCTGGGTCACTGACTGCCTTTTTGTGAAAACAGAAGAGGGCTGTACATGTGAGGAGGAGACGGAGGTGCACTGCAAGAGTCTGCATTCCCCCAGCAGACAGGACCTCTTTACTGAGGAGACGGGGCTTGGCATCTGAAGCCCAGTTTTACATGCAGGTACCACCAGCAACCAACCGGGTAACCTGGAGCTCTGAGCCTGTTTCACCATCATTCTAAGGTGGCATGGAAATCTCCTGTGCCTCAGTCTTAGAGGGAAGCTCTGAAAGCTAATGAAGTAAAGGATGGAAAAGTGCTTTGTATTATCATGTCTTACGCTCCACAGGAGCTTGTTATGGGCAGCTTTGCCTGAAAGGGGTCTAAACTTATTATCAGTCATTAACTTTTTGAGTTGTTCCTGAGTGACTCTCTCTGGCAATGGGGTTTAAAGGGAAGATGAAAAGAAGTGAGTCTTGAGGTCCAGTGGTCTGAAGGAGGAGTGAGGGAAGAGAGAAGAGGGAGACACTGTGAAGCACGGTGTGAGAAAGACCGACGGAAAGGGATGGAACATCCTCCCTCAGTTGGCTCCTAAGCTAGCCTTGGCCTGGAGAACCAGGAGATTGAGCCAGAGACACAGCCTGCTCGGCCTGACATGGGGGCCTCGCCCAGTCACTGGGTCTGGGAGCAAGGACACAACCTGAGGCAATCATGGCCTTTCTCTTCACTGAGGGCTGGAGTCAAGTTCATAAAGAGAGTTGGTGGATGAGGGACTGTGCCAGAGAAAACAGGTGAACGAAACAGAGCCTCACCCGAGACTTCAGGCGGAGAAAAGGAACATAGGAGCATAGATTTCTTTCTGAAACAGGTGTGTGGGTATACATGGCAAAACATGCAGATGCCCTATTTGGGAAAGACAGTGTACGAAGAAGACCAGTCCCTTCAAGGTCAGTGTTTGTCTTGGAAGCACACTCTATTTTTACCTCTTCAAACAAGCAGCCCTGCCAGGTGCGGTGGCAAGCACTTGCAATCCCACAGCTACTTGGGAGGTTGAGGTGGGAGGATCTCTTGAACTCAGGAGAGTTTGAGACCAGCCCAGGCAACATAGGAAGACTCCATCTCAAAACAAAAAAAGAAAAATAAGCTGCCCTTAAAACAGGATTTCTCAATCTCAGCATTATCGACATTTTGGGGCCAGAAAGTTCTTTCTTGTGGGGTTGTCCTATGCATTGTACAGTGTTTACCAGGACCCCTGGCCTCTACCTATGAGCACCCTCTCCCCACTTGTGACACCCAAAAATGTGTCCGTGTTCAGTGGGAGTGTAAAATTGTCCCCAGCTGAGATCTATTGGCTTAAATGTTCTAAAGGAGGAGGTTTCTTTGTTGGTTTGTTCAACTATTTTCTTATCTCAGGTTTTCCTTTTTTCCTCACTGGAATAAGTTGTTAAATCCTGCTTTACATAATTAATTAATTTGCTCATTCATTTAACCAAGTTTCCTCCTCATTAAGGTGATAATGGTAATAAGCAATGATATTTTGGAGGTTAAAATGAGACAGTGTTTGAGCAAATGGTAGATAAACCGTGTCTTATTTAACTAATTAGAAAGTATAATTAGCACATTTGCAAAATTATTGAGGGAAGCAGTGTAGAGCTCTTAATTGGAACACCGAATTTGGAGTCAGAAACCCTGTTGTCAAGTCTTTGCCCACATGTGTAGGCTATGGCAACGCAAGCCTAGAGCCTTAAGATTCCAATGGGTTTAATGTGGTCATGTGGTACATTACTATGGTAATACCATTTTATTTTTCTACTTTTATGAACCTAAGAGCAAAAAGCTGTCACTAGGAAGTTTTCTGTAGTTGTTTGCCGTAGCCAAAATAGTCATCTTATGAATTGCATCAAACACGAGTGGGACTAATTTGTATTGATGAACCCATAGAGATATGTAGGTATGGAAAAAACAAAGAAAACAGTAAAAGAGAGGTAAGAAATCGCCAAAGGAACTAACTTGATGAATTAAATTGATCAGTGAATCCGTAACCATTGAATCAATATATGAATAACGGCATAAATTCTTGATAAAAATAGGAAAATAAAACAGAAATACTTTTAACAAGGGACTAAATCAGAAAAACACACGAGAGGCTGAAACTGATCTGCTTCATAGGAGATGTTTTGAAGGTGAAACCTTAAGAGAAAGGTAAGTGAAAGCAGCTTATGGCAAATAGACCATGAGCAAGTTGGCTATATGCAAATTGATTTTAAAGACATTAATTTTAGGCCCATTGGCTTTAGTTAAGCTGCTTTCTTAGAAAACTGCACTGCTCTGTTGATTCTGAGGTTAGAAGGTCAGTTTTTGGAGTATAAAGAAAAAAAATGTATAGGCAGATACAGGAAAAGTGAAATAAGGCAGACTGAAAGCACAGATTTCTGTCAAGAGACTATATCCTGTAGTTCTGGCACCAGATGATGGAGACATGGTTGAGGCTTACCCCCAGCTAAGGTCCCCTTAGCTGAGATACCTTCCCACCTTCCCAACCAATCTTTCCACCTGTCTCTCATCAGCTCCTCATCCCGCCTTATTTGTTTCTCACAGTATTTGTCATGTCCTGAGTTACATATTTATTTGTCTATTTGCTTATTATCAATCTCCTGTACCACCTCAACCGCCTGCAGACACACACACACACACTTGTGCACACATACATGCACACACATGTGCAGGAATGTAAAGTCTTTAGTTACTACTGTCTTCTGCAGGGCTTTTCCTTATTTGTCAGGATACTTAGGCATTAAAATTATTATTAAATTATTAATATGAATTGTAAGTATTTCTTAATGTAAAAACTATTCAATTGTAATCAATATTTGTTTATTTAGCCACTGGCTGCTGGGCCTCTTATGCCCTGATCCCTGATCCTCACAATAGCTTTGCAAAGCGTGGATCGTGTCACATCTTCAAGAAACTCACAGGTTTAGCCGGGCAGGTTAAATGTATTCACAGTAAGTATTTGTTTGTTTGTTCAGAACGGTTTAGAAACAAACCTAAGATCACACAGGTAGTAATTAGCTTAGCTAGTATTTAAAGTTGGGTTAACTAAAGTCTTTCCAAAATGCCATAGTGCCCCAAAAGAGCAATGAGCGTCAGACAAAGAAAGGGCTTTCTTTCTGTTCTAAAGTATCCTTAAAATTCCACTGGTTTATCTTGTGATCTTTTGGTCTGTTCCATGCTCAGGTGCACATCAGAGTGCTGGAAGACACTTGGAAGGTCACTTGGTTCAAGTGAGTGACCTGGCCCAGGCGGGAGACACCTATGCAAGGCCACCAGCTCGAAACTCTAGAACCTTTTAGAGATGATGCTAAAGTAGCACTTTCCAGTAGAAATACAATGTGAATCACAAATCATTAAAAGTATTCTAACAGTCACATTAAAAAAGGCCAAATTAATTTTAATAATATATTTTGTTTAACACAATATATCTAAAATATTATCATGTCACTATCCACTCCATATAAAAATGAGTGATGATGTATTTTACAGTAATTCTAACATTAGATTAATTAAAATAAGCCAAAATGTAAAATTCTCTTTCTCCGTTGCTCCAGCCACATTTCCAGTGCTTGACAGCTCCGTGTGGCTGGTGATGGCTTTCATGACAAGCGAGATGTCAGAGAAACACTTGGTGCTGGCCAATCGGATGGACGAGCTTCCTCATGGGTCCTTTGTGTAATATCTTCCTGAGGATTTTGGAGTCTCTCCAGCACGGCCGCTCTGGGTGAACAGCCTGCTTACCCAATGGCTCTGTGTTCCAACAAACAAGGCAGAAACTTCATACCTTTCACAATCCTCAAAAATCACGTTGTGCCACTTCTTCTGTGCCCTGGTGTTTAAAGCAGACGCAAAGTCACCCAGATTCATAGGGAGAGGCCATAGGCGCCCCCCTACTTTGATGGAAAGAACTATCAAATAATTTGGGGCTATGTTTTAAAACTACCACTTCCCTTTAGTGGGTTGATTTGTGTCCTGTAAAATATGTCCAAGTCTTAAATTCTAGTACTATCAATGTGACCTTATTTGGAAATAGGGTCTTTGCAGATCTAATTAAGTTAAAGATCTCAATATGAGATCATCCTGGATTTAGGGTAGGTACTGAATCTGATAACTGGTGGGTTTTTGTGGGGGACGGAGTCTCTATGGCCCAGGCTGGAGTGCAGTGGCGCTATCTTGGCTCATTGCCAACCTCCTGGGTTCAAGAGATTCTCATGCCTCAGCTCCTGAGTAGCTGGGACTACAGGCATTACAGGCATGCACCATCACAAGTAGTGTTTTTTTTTTTTTTTTTAGTAGAGATAGGGTTTGGTCATGTTGCCCAGGCTGGTCTCAAACTCCTGACTTTAGGTGATCTACCATGTTGCCCTCCTAAAATACTGTGATTACAGGCATGAGCCACCACAGTCAGCCGAGATAACTGGTGTTTTTTATTGAAGAAAGAAAGAAAAGGGGCATTTGAGACACGCAGACATAGAAACCTAGGAAAAGCATGTGAAGATGGAGCAGAAACTAGAGTGATATGTCCACAAGCCAAGGAATGCCTGAACCACTGAAGCTGGAAGGAGCGAGGAAGTCTTCTTCCCTAGAGCCTTTGGAGGGAATACGCTCTTGCTGATATCTGAATTTTGGATTTTTGGTCTCCAGAACTGTAAAAGAATAAATTTCTGTTGTTTTAAGTTACCAAGCATGTGGTAATTTGTATAGAAGACCAAAGAAATGAATATACCCTTCAAAGGATTACAGGGTCGTGGGAATGGGTGAGTTTCCTGCTTTTATTTTTTCCAGCCAGTAGAGATTGGGGGGTGCAGGTGGTGCACAGTACATCTCTCTCCTCCATCCTTCTTACAATAATATGGCTGGATACAGCCCTGTCATCCTTGACTGTCCTTAGTGTCAATTTATGTTCAACAGCACCTCTGCCATTACTGTGCTCATGGAATTCCTATTGCTCCCAGTAAGGACTTGATTTTGCCTCCAAGGATGGGCTGTCCTCTTTGGAGGACTGTTCTCTGCCACCTTTCTCTGAGATGTCCGGACACAAGCACCATCTCTTGTTTTCTCCCATGACCCTGTTTGATCTCCACTGCATTCCTCGTAGACTGGCTCAAGGTTACAGATATTTTCTCTTTTATTGAAGACAGAGCTTATATGTCAGTCTGATTTTTGTTCTCTTTGTTGCTTTGAGGTGATTTCCAAGACAAGAAGATAGCAACATCTTAACTTTATCTAACATCTAAAACTGGGAGTCCACATCGTGCCATCCAAAATTTTGATATTCCACAGCAAGGGTTGACAAACTTTTCCTCTCAAGGGCCAGATAGTAAATATTTTTGTTTGTTTGTTTGTTTGTTTGTTTTTGCTGCAACTACTCAACTCTGCCATCATAATATAAAAGCAGCTGTAGACAACTTACAAACAAATGAGCGTGGCTGCGTTTTTATAAAACTTTGTTTAAGGACACTGAGTTTTGAATTTCATGTAATTTTTCTGTGTCACAAAATATTATTCTCCTTTTGATTTTTTTCCCTAAACATCAAAACATGTGAAAACCATTCATTTCTTTTTTTTTTTTTCTTTTTGAGACAGGGTCTCACTCTGTCACCCAGGCTGGAGTGCAATGGCACAATTTCTCCTCATGGCAGCCTCGACCTCCCAGGCTCAGATGATCCTCCTGAATAGCTGGGATTACAGGTGTGCGCCACCATGCCTGGCTAATGTTTTGTACTTTTTGTAGAGACCGGAGTTGCTATCCAGGAGGGTCTCAAACTTCTCGGCTCAAGTGATCCTCCAAAGTCTTAGGATTACAGGTATGAGCCACTGTGCCTGGCCTAAAATCCATTCTTTTTTTTTTTTTTCTCCTGAGACAACGTTCGGCTCTGTAACCTAGGCTGGAGTGCAGTGGCACAATCTCGGCTCACTGCAACCTCCGCCTCCTGGGTTCAAGCAATTCTCCTGCCTCAGACTCCCCAGTAGCTGGGATTACAGGCACCCGCCACCACACCCAGCTAATGTTTGCATTTTTAGTAGAGGCGGGGTTTCACCATGTTGGCCAGGCTGATTCTGAACCCCTGACCTCATGATCCCCCTGCCTTGGCATCCCAAAGTGCTGACATTACAGGTCTGAGCCACTGCGCCTGGTCCTGAAAACCATTCTTAACTCATAACCCATGTAACATTAGCAGTGAGCTGGATTTGGCCCATGGCTACAGTTTGGTAGCCTCTGTCCTGCAGGATTTCCCTCCACCTTTTGAGAGAAGCTCCCCTAGAGGCAGCGGTCAATATCCCTGGTACATTGTAGGAAGAGCAGGTGGAAGTGGCAGGGTCAGGGTCAGACAGCCGTGGTTGTGGATTCCTCCCACCTGGCCCCTCCTTCCAGGATCCTGAAGACTCTGAGAGGCCTTTGAGTGCATTTGGGGTGATTTGACTCACACTGAGGAGGATGAATTGAGAAAGGGAGAGGCCAGAGGCATAAAGATGGTTTATGTGGCTACTAATATGGAGGTAGCCAGGTGAGAGACAAAGAAGTCTAAACTAGGATGAGGCCCCAAGAATGGGAGCAGATTTGAGAGATACTCTTCATCGCTTCAAATGCATAAATTATTTACAGTGCTCTCTTCTGGAGTCTTATCATCTTGTTTCACAATTGCTTGAGTCTTTTTTCGTATCACCTATAAAAGTAACCAGAATGCTGGACAGTTAGGCATCAGTAATGCTATGAAGATACCTGGTCTGCTAAGTGTTAGTGTTAAAAAAAATTACAGACGTGTATGTATACATGATATATATGTATATATGTATATATGTGTATATATTATAGGTAGATCTATATGTATCTATAAATTATGTGTGTATACACATACACATACCTACATATATACACACACTATCTATATATACACATAAAATTTGCTATTTTAATCATTTTAGATGTACAACTCAGTGACATTAATTACATTCACAATGCTATGCAACCATCACCACTATTATTTCTTAAACTTTTTCATTGCCCCAAACTAAAACTGTACCCATTGAGCAATAACTGATTTCTCCTGCCCCCAGCCTTGAATAATCTTAAATCTTCTTCCAGTCTCTGTGAATTTGCCTATTCTAGATATTTCATGTAAGCATAATCATAGAATGTTTGTCATTTTGCATCTGGCTGATTTCACCTAGCATAGTGTTGTCAAGGTTCATTCATGCGGCAGCATGTGTCAGAGCTGCAGTATTTTTATGGTAGAATAATATTTCATTACATGCGCATTCTACATTTTGTTTATGCGTTCATCTATCGATAGACACTAGGGTTGTTTTCACCTTTTGCTTATTGTGAATAATGCTACTCTGGACATTGACATACAACTATCTGTTTCAGTCCCCATTTTTAATTCTTTTGTGATATATACCTGAGAGTGGAATTGCTGGATCAGTGGTGGTAATTCCCTGTTTAATTTTCTTCAGGAACCACCAGTTTTCTAGAGTTCTAGCACCATTTTACATTCCTACCAGCAATGAATAAGAGTTTTAGTTTCTCTCCATTCTCACAGATGCTTGTTATGTTATTTTTCTTAATGTTATAGCCATCCTAGTAGGGGTGAAGTGTTATCTCATTGTGATTTGGATTTGTATTTTCCTGATGACTAATGTTGCTGAGCATATTTTCATGTACTGATTGGCCATTTGTGTATCTTCTTTGGAGAAATGTCTATTCAGGTTCTATGCTCATTTTTTCATTGATGTGTTTGTCTTCTTATTGTTGAGTTGTAGGAGTTCTTCATGTGTTCCAAAAATTAATCCCCTGTTAGATATATAATTTGTAAATATTTTCTCTCATTTTGTGCATTGTCTTTTCGTTCTGTGGATAGTGTCCTTTGATGCACAAAAGTTTTAACTTTTAATGAGGTTCAATATATCTACTTTTCTTTTGTTGCCTGTGTGAGCCTTGGTTTTGATCTTTAGTATGACTGTTTGTTGATGTTGGATAAGCAGTGTGGGTTTGTGTTGCTCAACATTTAAATCTTTGAGTACCTCTGTTCCCATGGCTAGTCTAGAAAAACCTGTTTTCTGGAGGTGGATCCAGGGTACAGATATCCGCTCTGGGTGGCAGAGGAAGTCTGCAGAGAGAGCTCAGATGTCTCTTTGGTCTCATCAAGAAATGCTCTTTGGAAACATTATATGTTTAATCAGAGTCCCAGATGGTCTCAGTTTATCTAGGTGGCTGACCAAATTATAAGAGAAAATTATATTCGGCCTGTTTTAAATCTCTTTGGATATTCCCTCTTACTCTCTGCTTTTTACCTTCTCAGAGATACACGTGCCCAAAGAGAATGAAAATGGCTGGTTTCTCTTTTACTCTTCATGAGTTAAATGTAATCTTCCAACCACCTTAACTTCAACTAAAACTACTGCTTTCTGTATCATCAAGAGGGCATCATGTGGATTGTATAACCAGTGATGTCTTGTCAGCTGAATTGTCCTTACCATTCTAATGCCTATGAAATGCATAGCATCACCAGTTATACATACCATTATGGTTAGTTTTTCTTCCCAGATATAAACTTTGTGTTTCTGTTATTTTTCATCTTTTGCTCTTCGGGGATTATAAGTGTGGACCATAAAGCACAGAAATTGTGTGCCTGTATGTAGGGGTGTGGGTGTGTGTGTGTGTGTATGTATGTGTGCATTCAGGAGAAAGCATTTTAACTTTGTAGATGCAGGTGGATTCTCCAAGTAACCCAGATACCAAAAGACATCTTTCTCCTTTCTGGACTTAAAATACAATTTCTTGCCATGCTAGGAAGCAAAAGCATACACCTAGAGTACATCCAAACACCTATGAAAAGATCTACGGGCCAATTCCAAGTACTCTTCCTTTCAGAGTAGATTTAAAGCTGTTGGAAACTGCCAGTCTAGTGACTTAATCAATATAAAAGTTAAAAGGCAAACTTGATAATATCCTCATGATTTCACTACATTCATATTCCTACACAAGTGACATTAGCATGGAAGAAATGGTCTGAAAGAGCACAGTTGGGAAAATATTTAAATAAGTCATCAGTCCTGCCACCTCAACACTGTGGCATCTTGACTGAATATTTGGAAGGACAAGAAACAAGTCATAAACCTCTGTACCCTGGGCATGAATAACAGCTGACACAAGAAGATACAGGGCAGCCACACCAAGCCACCACAGCTGCGTCTAAGGGTGTGTTTCCAGCCTCTCTGGGAGGAGGATATATGGAGCCTGAGGAGCCTGTGCAGACATTTATCAACAGGAAAGGAACAGCAAATGGGAAAAGATGAGTACAGGAGTAAAATGCTGCCAATCACAGCTTTGTTCAAGGTGGGGTCTGATGAAGAAAGAAAAAGAAGGAAGAATATTACTTTTCTTTCTAGAGTCACCAAGCTAAAAATGAATGTGGATGTAAGTCATTGGAGTGGGAGAACTCACAAATTCTGCTCTATACCGCTTCAGTTTTACATGTGTTTAGGAATATCCTGGGGGTTTTGTTAATATGTGGATTCTGACAAAGTTAATCTGGGATGGGATGGAGATGCTGCATTACTAACAAGTTCCCAGGTGATACAATGCTGTCGAACCCCACTTTAGGTATTAAGGCTATAAATGGAAGATCAGGTAGTAAAAGAATGAAGGAGGAAATGAGGGTGCATGGAGGGTTGTAAACCCCAGTACTCTCCATGCCGTTCATGCCCTGGGACCACTTCCATGGAGGGATACTTTGGATTCTTCCACAACTAAATCTCTTTAAGTGGGATCCATGACAGAATTCCCTCTTATAAGAATGTTAGTGGGGAGGTTCCAAGATGGCTGAATAGGAACAGCTCTAGCCTACAGCTCCCAGTGTGAGCAATGCAGAAGATGGGTGATTTCTGCATTTCCAACTGAACTTTGAAGAGAGCTGTGGTTCTCCCAGCACAGAGTTTGAGATCTGAGAACAGACAGACTGCCTCCTCAAGTGGGTCCCTGACCCCTGAGTAGCCTTAATGGGACTGACACCTAATATGGCTGGGTGCCCTTCTGAGATGAAGCTTCCAGAGGAAGGATCAGGTAGCAACATTTGCCATTCTGCAATATTGGCTGTTCTGCAGCCTCCGCTGGTGATACCCAGGCAAGCAGGGTTGGGAGTGGACCTCCAGCAAACTCCAACAGACCTGCAGCTGAGGGTCCTGATAGTTAGAAGGAAAACTAACAAATAGAAAGGACATCCACACCAAAACCCCATCTGTATGTTACCATCATCAAAGACCAAAGGTAGATAAAATCACAAAGATGGGGAGAAACCACAGCAGAAAAGCTGAAAATTCTAAAACTCAGAGCGCCTCTTCTCCTCCAAAGGAATGCAGCTCCTCGCTAGTAATGGAACAAAGCTGAACGGAGAATGACTTTGATGAGTTGAGAGAGTAAGGCTTCAGAGGAACTGTAATAACAAACTTCTCTGAGCTAAAGGAGGATGTTCAAACCCATCGCAAAGAAGCTAAAAACCTTGAAAAAAGATTAGATGAATGGCTAACTAGAATAAACAGCATAGAGGAGACCTTAAATGACCTGATGGAGCTGAAAACCATGGCATGAAAACTATGTGACACATGTACAAGCTTCAGTAGTTGATTCAATCAAGTGGAAGAAAGGGTATTAGTGATTGAAGATGAAATGAATAAAATGAAGTGAGAAGAGAAGTTTAGAGAAAAAAGAGTAAAAAGAAATGAACAAAGCCTCCAAGAAATATGGGACTATGTGAAAAGACCAAATCTATGTCTGAATGGTGTGCCTGAAAGAGACGAGGAGAATGGAACCAAGTTGGAAAACACTCTTCAGGATATTATCCAGGAGAACTTCTCCAACCTAGCAAGGCAGGCCAACATTCAAATTCAGGAAATACAGAGAATGCCACAAAGATACTCCTCGAGAAGAGCAGCTCTAAGACACGTAATTGTCAGATTCACCAAAGTTGAAATGAGGGAAAAAATGTTAAGGGTAGCCAGAGAGAAAGGTCGGGTTACCCACAAAGGGAAGCCCATCAGACTAACAGCAGATCTCTCAGCAGATACTCTACAAGCCAGTAGAGGGTGGAGGCCAATATTCAACATTCTTAAAGAAAAGAATTTTCAACCCAGAATTTCATATCCCGCCAAACTAAGCTTCATAAGAGAAGGAGAAATAAAATCCTTTACAGACAAACAAATGCTGAGAGATTTTGTCACCATCAGGCCTGCCTTACAAGAGCTCCTGAAGGAAGTACTAAACATGGAAAGGAACAACTAGTACCAGCCACTGCAAAAACATGCCAAATCTTAAAGAACATCGATGCTAGGAAGAAACTGCATCAACTAATGAGCAAAATAACCAGCTAACATCATAATGACAGGATCAAATTAACACATAATAATATTAACCTTAAAAGTAAATGGGCTAAATGCTCCAATTAAAAGACACAAACTGGCAAATTGGACAAAGAGTCAAGACCCATCAGTGTGCTGTATTCAGGAGACCCATCTCACGTGCAGAGACACACATAGGCTCAAAATAAAGGGATGGATGAAGATCTACCAAGCAAAAGGAAAACAAAAAAAAAGTAGGGGTTGCAATCTTAGTCTCTGATAAAACAGACTTTAAACCAACAAAGATCAAAAGAGACAAAGAAGGCCATTACATAATGGTAAAGGGATCAATTCAACAAGAAGACCTGACTATCCTAAATATATACGCACCCAATACAGGAGCACTCAGATTCATAAAGCAAGTCCTTAGAGACCAACAAAGACTTAGATTCCCACACAACAATAATGGGAGACTTTAACATCCTACTGTCAACATTAGACAGATCAACAAGATAGAAAGTCAACAAGGATATCTAGGAATTGAACTCAGCTCTGCATCAAGCAGACCTAATAGACATCTACAGAACTCTCCACCCCAAATCAACAGAATATACATTCTCAGCACCACATCACACTTATTCCAAAATTGACCACGTAGTTGGAAGTAAAGCACTCCTCAGCAAATGTAAAACAACAGAAATTATAACAAACTGTCTCTCAGACCACAGTGCAATCAAACTACAACTCAGGATTAAGAAACTCACTCAAAACTGCTCAACTACATGGAAATGGAACAACCTGCTCCTGAATGACTACTGGGTGCATAATGAAATGAAGGCAGCAATAAAAATGTTCTTTGAAACCAATGAGAACAAAGAAACAACATACCAGAATCTCTGGGACACATTTAAAGCAGTGTATAGAGGGAAATTTACAGCACTAAATGCCCACAAGAGAAAGCAGGAAAGATCTAAAATTGACACTTTAACATCACAATTAAAAGAACCAGAGAAGCAAGAGCAAACACATTCAAAAGCTGGCAGAAGGCAAAACATAACTAAGATCAGAGCAGAACTGAAGGCGATAGAGACATAAAAAAACTCTTCAAAAAATCAATGAATCCAGGAGCTGATTTTTTGAAAGGAAAAACAAAATTGTTAGACAGCTAGCAAGACTAATAAAGAAGAAAAGAGAGAAAAATCAAAGAGACACAATAAAAAATGATAAAGGGGATCTCACCACCAATCCCACAGAAATACAAACTACCCTCAGGGAATACTGTAAACACCTCTACACAAATAAACCAGAAAATCTAGAAGAAATGGATAAATTCCTGGACACATACACCCTCCGAAGACTGAACCAGGAAGAAGCTGAATCCCTGAATAGACCAATAACAGGCTCTGAAATTGAGGCAATAATTAATGGCCTACCAAGCAAAAAAAGTCCAGGACCAGATGATTCACAGCCGAATTCTACCAGAGGTACAAAGAGGAGTTGGGAGCATTCCTTCTGAAACTATTCCAATCAATAGAAAAGGAGGGAATCCTCCCTAACTCATTTTATGAGGCCAGCATCATCCTAATACCAAAGCCTGGCAGAGACACAACATAAAAAGAGAATTTTAGACCAATATCCCTGATTAACATCAGTGCAAAAATCCTCAATAAAATACTGACAAACCGAATCCAGCAGCACATTGAAAAGCTTATCCACCACGATCAAGTTGGCTTCATCCCTGGGATGCAAGGCTGGTTCAACATATGCAAATCAATAAATGTAATCCATCATATAAACAGAACCAAAAACAAAAACCACATGATTATCTCAATAGATGCAGAAAAGGCCTTAGATAAAATTCATCAGTCCTTCATGCTAAAAACTCTCAATAAACTAGGTATTGATGAGATGTATCGCAAAATAATAAGAGCTATTTATTACAAATCCACAGCCAATATCATCCTGAATGCACGAAAACTGGAAGCATTTCCTTTGAAAACCGGCACAAGACAGGGATGCCCTCTCTCACCACTCCTATTCAACATAGTGTTGGAAGTTCTGGCCAGAGCAATCAGGCAGGAGAAAGAAAGAAACGGTATTCAATTAGGAAAAGAGGAAGTCAAATTGTCCCTGTTTGCAGATGACATGATTGTATATTTAGAAAACCCCATCATCTCAGCCCAAAATCTCCTTAAGCTGATAAGCAACTTCAGCAAAGTCTCAGGATACAAAATCAATGTGCAAAAATCACAAACATTCCTCTATACCAATAACAGACACACAGAGAGCCAAATCATGAGTGAACTCCCATTCACAATAGCTTCAAAGAGAATAAAATACCTAGGAATCCAACTTACAAGGGATGTGAAGGACCTCTTCAAGGAGAACTACAAACCACTTCTCAATGAAATAAAAGAGGACACAAACAAATGGAAGAACATTCTATGCTCGTGGATAGGAAGAATGAATATCATGAAAATGGCCATACTGGCCAAGGTAATTTATAGATTCAATGCCATTCCCACCAAGCTACCAATGACTTTCTTCACAGAATTGGAAAAAAACTGCTTTAAAGTTCATGTGGAACCAAAAAAGACCCCACATTGTCAAGACAATCCTAAGCCAAAGGAACAAAGCTGGAGGCATCACACTACCTGATTTCAAACTATACGACAAGGCTACAGTAACCAAAACAGGATGGTACTGGTACCAAAACAGAGATGTAGACCAATGGGACAGAACAGAGCCCTCAGAAATAATACCACACATCTACAATCATCTGATCTTTGACAAACCTGACAAAAACAAGAAATGGAGAAAAGATTCCCTGTTTAATAAATGGTGCTGGGAAAACTGGCTAGCCATATGCAGAAAGCTGAAACTGGATCCTTTCCTTACACCTTATACAAACATTAATTCAAGATGGATTAAAGACAAATGTTAGACCTAAAACCACAAAAACCCTAGAAGAAAACCTAGGCAGTGCCATTCAGGACATAGGAATGGTCAAGGACTTCATGACTAAAATACCAAAATCTATGGCAACAAAAGCCAAAACTGACAAATGGGATCTAATTAAACTAAAGAGCTTCTGCACAGCAAAAGAAACTACCATCAGAGTGAACAGGCAACCTACAGAATGGGAGAAAATTTTTACAATCTACCCATCTGACAAAGGTCTAATATCCAGAATCTACAAAGAACTTAAACAAATTTACAAGAAAAAATCAAACAACCCCATCAAAAAGTGGGCAAAGGATATGAACAGACACTTCTTAAAAGAAGACATTTATGCAGCCCACAGACACATGAAAAAATGCTCCTTATCACTGGCCATCAGAGAAATGCAAATCAAAACCACAGTGAGATACCATCTCACACCAGTTAGAATGGCGATCATTAAAAAGTCAGGAAACAACAGGTTCTGGAGAGGATGTGGAGAAATAGGAACACTTTTACACTGTTGATGGGACTGTAAACTAGTTCAACCATTGTGGAAGACAGTGAGGCAATTCCTCAAGGATCTAGAACTAGAAATACCATTTGACCCAGCCATCTCATTACTGGGTATATATCCAAATGATTATAAATCATGGTGCTATAAAGGCACATGCACATGTATTTTTATTGTGGCACTATTCACAATAGCAAAGACTTGGAACCAACACAAATGTCCATCAGTGATAGACTGGATTAATAAAATGTGGCACATATACACCATGGGATACTATGCAGCCATAAAAAAGGATGAGTTCATGTCCTCTGTAGGAACATGGATGAAGCTGGAAACCATCATTCTCAGGGAACTATCGCAAGGACCAAAATCCAAACACCGCATATTCTCACTTAGGTGGGAATTGAACAATGAGAACACTTGGACACAGGGTGGGGAACATCATACACTGGGGCCTGTATGGGGTGCAGGGAGGGAGAAGGGATAGCATTAGAAGATACACCTAATGTAAATGACGAGTTAATGGGTGCAGCACACCAACATGGCACATGTATAAATATGTAACAAACCTGCACGTTGTGCACATGTACCCTAGAACTTAAAGTATAATATAAAAAAAGAAAAAAAAAGAATGTTAGAGATTTACTTTTCTCAAATCTGTGTGACAAACAGTGACACAGAGTGTTGGAGTCATTCATTCTCCCCATTTTGTGGAGGGAAACACCATGTCTTCATGGTTGTAAAACCCTCGCATCAGAGAAAGCATTTCTGTTCCAAAGGCCGGAAACAGGAGAGGCTGCATGAAATCTAAGTGGATAACAGCATAGATGAGATATCCCTGGGAATGCCTAGAAATGTCTATATTTTTGGTGAAACTGACAGGAGTTAGAGAAATACGTGGCCCTTCCAGGAACCACATGTGTACTGCTTAGGAGAGCCAGCATTGTGTCTCTTGCCTGCTCCAACAACCCGCAGTGGGAGGTGCCACATGACTCCTCCTTTTCCTCCCTCTCCGGCCACCCTGCTGCTGGAGAAGCCAAAAGAGGGCAGCTGTGTGAAAACCAGACTATCCCCTTGCTCTCTTTCTCTTCCTTTACTCTTACACATTCACTGCTTTTAAAGCATGTTTTAATGCATATTTTTCTTTTACTGTGAGCTTGTATGTTCACAACTTTTGCCAAGTTTTTCTACTGTTTTGTGTTTTATTATTGATTTATAAGAGCTCTTTATATATGTACATTAATAGAATTATGATATATGCTATATACTATAATATATAAACTAGAGACACATGGCCTTCAAAGATGCAGATACTACTTCTTCTCTTTGGGCAGTGGTTCTGCAAAGTGTGAGTGTCCTGTGGGTCACAGTGACCCCCCAATACTATTGCTGCAAAACAAAGCACTCCAAATTAAGTGGTGGGTTGAGAGAAAGTGGAGGTTAAATGGGTACCATCACCAGGTGGATATTCAAATATCTCATCAATGTTTAGAGCCTCATGAAAATTCGATGCATCACATGCCCCATGAATAGTGAGTTCCTCCTTGGTCCTTCTGTCTATTCCAGTCCATGCTTTGCACATGTATGCTCTACTTCTTTCTTGTCTAATATATCCCCCATGATACCTACCTCTATGCTTAGTTTCATCTGTCCTTATTTATTTGTTTCTCTAATATTTTATTGTAGAATTGAATAATCTTAAAACAAAATCTCAAACATTCATTACTTTTTCCAAGGCAGTTTGCAAAACTTTTGAGATGCAACCTAGGAGGCACACCAGGTGCAACCAAAAGGCTCTTTTCTTACTGAGGTTTCTTTCCCAATCTTGACTGCATCATGGTTTTGGGCTTCAGAGAGCATGGCAGGAAAAACCAGCAGCATTCTTTCCTGTCAAGGCTGGGTAAAGTCCACATGTTGGACTGTCAGGAGAGTTTGCACGCTCTGGCGGCAAGATGGGGGTCATTCTGGTGCAATCCTCACTGGAAAGCATAATTGCTCAGATATTGGAGCACGGCTGTGAAGGACACCAGATTCTTACTGAACACACCTGTACTCTGGAGGATGACGGAGGGGTGGATGGTGCACCCCTTAGTTATGTGCTAATTCTGTACAAAGCTGTAACTGCAATTGAGATCAAAATTGGAAATAAATCCCATCTTCCAACATTTGCAACATTCCCATATAATTAATGGACAAAAGTGAAAACTTTAAATTGACCTCATAAAATGAAAGTAGTTGCTGGAGTAAACTTTATTCCCTCCATTTAATGAGAATCATTAGGCTTTTATTTTACATGGAAAATGGGATCAAAGGCATTAAAGAGCAATTATTTAAAATCAAAACAATGTTTTATTGGGTTTTCATGAATTAAAATAGGTCAAGAACTTTTCAAAGTTCAGAAACAAAGTGAATAAATTTAAGAAGAGAATGTAGCATGGAAGGGAAGAAAGTTAAAATACCAGAAGTTCTATACCTAAATAATAATCTTTATCCTCTTCCAACTCTTATGTTTGATAGAAAAATAGAGATGAATCATTTTCATTAGCTTAGCATATTCTAACGTTCTATTAGCTAAATGAAAATCTTACTATAGTCCCTGGTGGAATAATTTAAGCTAGTATTCTTTATGTGGCTCTACATATAATTATCTAACTTCAGAGATTTAACCAAGGTCCAAATCAAACAAAATTTGTTAATTTCATCTTTCAGTAAGACATTGTTCAACTAACATGCAGGTGTACTCTTTGGAAAGAAGCCAACCAGAAAATACTTGAAACTGAGTACAGATAAATTGTCAGAATTTACTAAAGACCATAGGTTATAGTTTTAATTACTTAAAGAGCAATGTATTCGAATATCCAGGAGGGGTTTTAATCTTAGGCAAAATGTTTGAGTAGGTTCCAGTTTACTTTCTCCTTATTCTAGAATTGAAATCATTTTGGGTTTTATTTCCTCCCCAAAGTACCATACTGCTTTTTGAGCCATGCCAATAAATACAAAGTTCTTATTAGTTGAAATATGGGCAAACAAGAAATATTCACTCAATGTCTCGGTATCCTTGATTCATGTCTAAAGTACTGAGGATAAATTATACCCATGCCTCTTTGTTCTGCAAAGAGAGTCAAAAATCTCCAAAGATTAGATTTTCTTGCAGAGTTTCCAATAATAATACTTGATTACACAAGGAATTGATGTAGTAATAGTTTCAGATACTAATAATGCTTAGTACTTAAGCATTTGTTGTCTTCAAAGTGCTTAACTGTTTAATCTTCATAAAACCTCTGTGGAGTTGAGAAAGTCAGCAAGCAGTACATTATTCTCACTGCATAATCTTGAACTCTAACCACAGACATGTGTTTGTCTCCTCCTTGGAACCAGCTGGGTTGGACGAATTGTGAAACATTCTTCCTTCACCATGTTGTCTCACATAAATCATGAAGCTGGCAGAGAGATGCTCTGTTTTTTAAATTGTTATCAGTATTTTATATTGTAAACATTAGCTCCATTACCTTAACTTTACAAAATTACCTTAGCTTTACAAAAATATCTGGTGAATTCCTTCTGTGACACAAATGAAACACAACTCCAAATCTTCTGCCTTCTAATTCTGGAACACTATATTTGGGATGTCCTTATTCGTTATTACAGAAAGTCCCATTGCTTGAAGGATAGTCTAAAAATAAGTGGAACTTTGAAGACTTAAAAGCATTTCAAGAAGGATGGTTGCGACAGGCTGGGGAGGGTAATGTCAGGGTGAGGAGGAGGTGGGGATGGTTAATGGGTACAAAAAAAATAGTTGAAATGAGTGATTAAGGCATGGTATTTGATAGCACAACAGGATGGCATTGGTTGATGATAATTTTATTGTACGTTTTAAAATAACTGGGAGAGTATAACAGGATTGTTTGTGGCCCAGAGGATAAATGCTTGGGGGGTTGGTACCCCATCTTCCATGATGTGACTATTACACATTGCATGACTTTATCAAAACATCTCATGTATCCCCATAAATATATATATATATATGTTATGTACCCACAAAAATTAAAAATTAAACAAATTCCAGAGGGAAATAAAAACTAAACAGGAAATGGAAAAGAAAAGCATGTCGCCCTCATACAGATTCAAGAGTGTGGAATTATATGAAAAGTACTTTTTTTTTTTTTTTTTTTTTTAGATTTAAGAGAGTAATTGAAAGTTATTAGCTGATTTTTAAAAATCCATTTGAGAAAAGAATAATAGAATGCAATTACTGCTCCTAAAACCTGCTACTCTTGACTCTGATCTTAGAGCTGTAGTCGAGGTTTGGTTTAGATAGTTCCAAGGAATAGTTACTACATCAGTCAGGATAAGTTTTGCTGTGATAACAAATTAATTATGATATCCAGTGGCTTAGCACAGCAAAGGTGTAGCCCTTATGCTACTGTCACATGATCCTTAGGCTGTCACTTTTCCAGCCAAAAACCTCTGTAACTGGTGCAGCCTTTGCCTGAGTTTTGCTCAGGCCCACTGGGCTCATTCTGCCCACTTGGCCTGGCAGGCAGACTGAGCTCGGCTAGCACTACCAGACTGGATCCCATGCCTGCCGTGGGCGAGCCAGGCACAGAGTGGCAAGAGGTGTGTGAGAAAGCGAGCATGGGGTCTGGCCACTGTGCACAGCCAAGCATGCCAGCTGTGTCAGGGTGGGCAGCTCCAGACACTGGTACAAGTGCCAGCTGCATGCAAGACTGTGGCTGAACCAGGCCTACCACAAGCAGCTTCCATTGTGGGCACTGGGGAACATGGTGGCCCCCAGAAGCTTGGAGACACCAGGAATCACAGCACCCCAAAGAGGGTGTCACAGCCCTGGCTTTGGGAGCCCCTAAGTCTGGGGTTCCCAAAGGGCGACGTCTGTTCTCTCCTTGTCATCATCCACAATGTGGTGAGCAGGCGGTGTGTTTCAGCTCTGTGCTACAGCTCTTTCAGTCCCACCATTCAGCAGGTCCCAAGTTCTTGTCCCACATCCAGGAAGAATGAAGCAGACAGGCAACTGGAGGGTGAGCAAGGTGGAGAGCTTCATTGAGGGACAGACCAGCTCTCAGGAGACCCAAAGAGGATTGCTCCTTTCAGCAGCTGGTAGTCGTGACCTCTGTGAGTTTGGCTGAGTTCTGGATTTTAATAGGCTCAGAAAGGAGGAAGTGTGTGCTGATTGGTCCATGGGTGGCCATGGGTGGGCCTGGAAAAAGGACCATCTTTTTGGCTGAACCGTCAGTAATGTAGTCTTTTCTTCACGCCCTGGACTTCGCCTGGAACTGGCAGGCCAAACCCCAGGCTTCAGGCCGTTCCTGGCTTGAAGGTGGGGTTTCAGCGGGGACCCACCCCTTTCCATCCAGGAACCTGTCTGCCTCCTATCATCAATATGCCCTCCACGGTGCCCAGGCTCTTCCTGCCGAGGGGCACCTGCAGGCCCATGCGGAGCTGTCCTCGGCTCCCCCAACTCCCACCTTTCTCCTGTGCTTGTCAGCGTCCAAAGTCTGGAGGGGGCTGAGGTGACAGGGATCTGGCATGTCAATGCAGCCAGGAGCATGTGCACACCTGGCCAGGTCAGGACAGCATCTGGGCTTGGCCACAACTGTCCTCCACAGTGGAGTGGGCACTGGGAGCAGGGAGAAGTTTGGAGTGGGAGCAGGCATTTCTGAGTGTGCAGGGCCAGAGGGCGCTTCCTGGGCCCCCAGAGCTCAGGGATTCCCAGAGCCCTGGCTGGGTGGCTGCAGCTATGCCAAGGAGCACAGGGCTCCTGCCCTGCCAACTCGATAGGGGGCAGGGCTCCTGCCAGTTCCCACCCTAACGGTTTGCAAAGCATGCAGCCCCAGCTCCACCTCCCTGGCTGCAGCCAGCATCTTGGCAGTGGCTGCTCCAGATGGGCCACCACTGCCATCACTACCTGTCCCTTGTGGGTCAGCAAAGGGATGGGGTGGGAGAAGGGCTTTTGCTCCAGAGATCCAGTTGATGGATGTTCCACTATCGTGTGTAGCTACATCCACTTAGAACACTCCACATTTATTGAGGCAGAAGAAAGGGGCATAGAGAAATTAGAGCTGCCCTTCTATGGTTGGGTCTGAAAGCAACAATATCATTTTTGACCAGAGTCCATTGGGCAGAAGTAAGCAAGAATAAGAGCAAATGGATCCTATGGTGAGCACTGCTACCACAATTACAATGTGATCTTTGTAATATTTTATACACACATAATATTTTATGTATAATATATAACATATTTTTATATAAATTACATTATGTAACATGTGGTATTTTATATACACATAGTACACATTACATGTATATTGACTTTATTCTACATATATTTCTTTTAAAAAATTGAATGCAGCATAAAAATGTGCATTTCCCATTTAATTTCCATGTTCATCACAATGGAGAAATCCCACTGGGAAGTGATTTGCTCTACAAAAAATACGAAGAACAGTAAAGAACTGAGTTTAATGTTTGCTCTGTAGAACCCTTTGTCCTCATCACTGTAAGCCTATTGAATGAAGAACTTATCCCATATTATTTTCGTGCTCAACCAAAACCCATAACTGCGCACTACACCACTGAGGTAATTCTAACTATGGAGCTTAAGTGATAGTGATGCTGGAGCACAGAGGGGAATGGCCATGTTCTAGCTGTTCACTGTGTTCAATGGAGAGACAAACCCAGATTCACTCACACTCTGGCTTCAGCATGCCATTTCACAGGCTCAGAGTCCCACCTCAAGGGGGCTGAACACTAAAGCAATAAACTAAACGTTATGTAATGGTGATGGGGGCTGGGGGAAGTGGGATCTATTTTCAGGCCATTTTAGGGCTTGTCAAACCACTGTATGGAAGCTAAGCTGGACCTCTATAGATGTTAACTGGCCTTTGCCTAGTTTTCAAGTTCACTCTAACTTTTGAGTGTCTTTGACATTTTGCTTCAGGAAACATAATTAAATGCAAGACATCAAAATGAGTAAGTAGGATGATCACATTTTTGAGAATTTATGATATGTTAGGTATATTATTAATAGTATGTGTTTATCACGTCGTCTTATTTAATGCAGATTTCTCAACAAATATATGAGGTAATAGTAAATCTATTTTATTGAAGAAGAAACTAAGATCCAGATAGTTTATATAAACTTGGCCAAAGTCACAAGGCTGTAAGTTGCAGAAATATGACATGAACCCACATACACTTATTAACCAAATGAATGGAATGGTCTAATATGGTGGAATCCAGTTAGATTTGACTCCATCCTTACCGCTTAATGTCACAAAACTTCCTCAAGTGCACGTGCTTGGGGAATCCTGTTGCCTCTCTTCACTCATGACCTGTTAAATAGGCTTAGATCTCAGAGAAACCCTCAGAGTGTTTCTTTTTTCGCCCCCCCACCCCCGCCTTTTTAAGTGGAGACAGAATCTCACTATGTTGTCAGGGTTTGTCTTGAACTTGGCTCAAGCAATCCTCCCACCTCAGCCTCCCAAAATGCTGGGATTGCAACACCCGGCCATAATTATTTCTTTATTCCTGAAGGAAATGCAAATTAGAGACTAGATATTCTCCAAAGACATAGCTCATTGTTCTTAGCATCTTCATGTAATTTCTATTCATTTTAAATATCTTGCTTGTATTTTTTATTCTTTTGCCACTTCTTCCTTCTGATCTTACATTTCTATACTGTTCATATAGAAGTCTATTCTTCTCATTCCTAAGTCAGTTTTTCCCTTAAGAAATCAATTTCTGTTCCTTTTTGGGATATCAGAATGACATTCATCTACTTCCAGGATGGGACTAGGGTCTCTTCTCCAGCTTCCCCAGCCTTGTCCACTTCTCCTCTCACAGCATACGTAAGAGCTCCCAGGAGATCAAGAGCTTCTCTGAAAACATGGTGTCCTGGCCCTTGGGTTTTGCCTGGATCCTTCCTCTAGGAAAGATGAGCACAAACTGGGTTAGAAGGGCAAGGATCTGTGCAACAACAGGCTTGATTTCCTCTCTTTTCATTTCTGCAGACTTGGTGATTTCAATCCATTCTCTTAAGTACAGACAATGGGAATACCCAACTCCTAAGATAACCAGGGATTGCGGCTGTCCTAGGAGCCATCCTGGAGGAGCACGTAAAAGAGAATTGCAGAATGAAGTAAAGCTGGAAGAACATATACTTTCTAACCAGGGCTCTCTGGGTTGGAATCCAGATTCTAAGAGACACTCATCACAGCCTCTGGAAATTTAGAGTTGAAAGTGGTCTTTAAACGCCTTCTGGAGATCGTTATGAAGTCCAAGGAATGTTGCCTATGAGCAGTGTCAAGGCGTTTATCCTGTCTGAGTTCCCAATCCACCACTCTACCACCACATACCCCCAGTTCTCTTCCTGCTGTCATCTGAATGTTTGTGTCTCCTCAGTATTCCTATGTTGAAACCCAGCTTCCAAGGTAATTGCTTTAGGAGATGGGGACTTTGGGAGGTGATTAGTTCATATGCACAAAGCTCTCATGAATGGGATCGGTACCTTTAGGAAAGAGACCTCAGAGAGCTTAGGTAACCCCTGCCATTTTCTGAGAACACAGCAAGAAGGCACCATCTGTGAACCAGAAAATGGATCCTCACCAGACGCTGAATCTGCCAGCACCTTGATCTTGGACTTCAGCTTCCAGAACTGTAAGAAATAAATTTTTGTTGCTTATAAGCTGCCCAGTTTACAGTATTTTATTATAGCAGCCCAATGGGATGAAGACACTGCCTATCAGAGAACTGAAACTCATTCATAGTGTGAATACCATTTCTAATAGAGTAAAATTTTACTCAGAATAAAATCCTTCAGAGGCCTTGTGTTTTAAGCAGGTGCATGTGAGAATTTGATAAATGTGTTTTCTCAAAGAAATGAATGTTTCCAACAGGGAATTATTCCACAAAAAGAGACTTTCAGCACAGCAGGCCTTGTTAGGGTGAGGTGGGTTTGGAGTAGAGTGTCTTTGTTGTCTTGGACTTCCAGCTTCAGAACTCCAGCCACGAAGTGCATCAGTTCTGCCAGAAGCCCCAGGGATACCGCCATAATTCCAAAGAGAAATGCGGGGAGTAGGGTGGGGGCACATAGTGTTCATTTTTCTAGGGGCTTATTTCTGCTGGTCAAACCCAGACCATGATGATGGGTTTTGCTTTTTGATTTCTTCCCCCTTCACACCTCTCTTAGGCTAGCACAAATGCCTGTAGCCTGCAAATGATGGTGAGGTTCACCTTAAGCCAGGCCCGGCCCACTTCCCAACACTAGCCCCTATTTCCTCCATTGGTGCAGGGCCCTTATCCTTCCCTTTTCTCTTGCCTCTTGGGTTTTCTTGTCCCTCAGAGTCTTGCCTGAGGTCTGGGATTTGAGCAACGTTGACGCTGAGCAGCAAAGTTTAGGATCCCATGGCTGCAGGCCTGAGAAGCTATGAGAGGCTTCTCCAACCACCTGCCTGTCAGTCTTTCCAATCCTCTGCCATCTGCATCCCAGAAGCATCTTCTCCACTGTGGGTGGCAAACCACACAGGGTGCCGAAGGTAGTCAAGTGGGCCTGAGGAAGCCCTCAGACCTCAGCTGGTTTTAATCCTATAAAGCTGAAACTTAATATACGAGGCAGGCTAGATAAAAATGCTTTTATGCTGCATCTATGTTCTGTGTTGGACTCCACATCCCATGGGGTTGAATTCAACTACAGTGATAATGGTGATGATAACTGTAATAATAGCAATCATGACAACCATGTGATGATAAAAGAGGAAAAGCAGAAATCAAAAGGAGAATCCTGACACTGGTCTTGCCCAGCCTGATGTGTGTATATTGTCTTTGTTGATTAAACAGCAAGCCCAAGTTATGGGGCCCAGTGACTGCAAGCCTCCTGGTCTCAGCAGCTCTGCTGGATGTGCTGCCAAGGTTGCTCCTGCGATTGTCCTCACACCTGTGTCTGGTGGCCCAGAGCTTAGCCTGGGAGTCCAGTCTGAATTTTGTTGATGACTCTAGCTAAGTCAGCCTGGAGGCTCCTGGAGACACTGGCCTAACGGGTGGAGGAACATTTGCCCAGGTTTTCTGCGGAGGAGACTCTGGCAGCTGGAATCAGGACAATTAATTCACAGCTGAGAGCAAGTGACCAAGAAAAGATAGAAAGACTCATCAGAAAAGACTCACCAGAAGAAGCATTTCCTCATTGCCCTTTGCTACTTGATAAAGTCAGTACAAAAAAATCAGGGCCTTTTACATATTGGTGAGTGATCACCTTATCCAGCCCCACAGTGGTGGTTTCAGCCTTGTCTGCCCCACCAACCCCCTTACTGCTGCCACAGCCCACTAAGATCAGAAGCCCAGCCTTCCTTCTCCCCTCTCCTCCACGCCTCAGTGTCTGCATCTCTCCTGCTCCACATCCTCCCCGCTTCCCCTTTGATTTTGGAAGATGACACAAATACAGTTCCTTTCTAAGATCAGTCACTCTACTTTGTCCTTGGTTCATTTTCCCCATTTCCTTCTTTTGGACCATCAAGTCCTCTGTCATGTGTGTTTAGCAACTCCCCCTGTCTTGGCCTATGAACTTGCTCAAGTTGCTCCCTCCCTAAAGCAAAATAGAAATTTATGACCAAATCGCATCCATCTTCTTTCTTTCTAGCTCTCTTCTTTCCCTATGTCCCATCAGTCTCTCTCTGTCTCTCTTTTGACCACTTTCTAGTCTTGTGTGTGTGTGTGTGGTTAAATGTATATAGCATGAAATTTACTATTTTAACCATTTTAGGTGTACATTTCAGCAGCATTAAGAAAATCCCATTGTTGTGCAACCATCACCCCCGCCATTCACTCTCTGTGTTATTCCCTGCAACCAGGCTGCCACCTCCACCGCTTCACTAGAACTGCTCTTGTGGAGCTCATCAGCAGCCTCCCAATTTCTCAAGGATTCAGGTCTTGCTTAACTGACCTTTTTGTGGCATCTGACACTTGGTGCCGCTGCTCCCTTGTGGAGAGACTGCCTTGTCACCCTTCACTCCTTTAATTCCCCCGCAACCATCTGGCTACATCCACTCTCCACTGTGGGATCCTTTTCCTCTGCCTTAGATATCACAGTTCCTTGGAAATCTACCTGCATATCCCTGTTCTTCAGTCCACCTGCCAATTATCCCCTGGGGATTTGGCCAGGTCTCTGTAGGAAAGGGTATAACAAGACACCCATGTCCTGAGAGTGAATGTCCTGAGCTAGAGGCCTATTGCAGTTGAGAGGAACTCCAGAAAACATTATGCAACCAGCTTCCCCTCTAAGGAGCGTCTCAAGTATTTGTATCCAACAGCTACAGGTAAATGAAGTGTCTGTTGGTAGAGGACCTTAGCAAGTTGGAAGATTTGGTGACTGACAGCACAGATTAGGGATAAATTAATTTTGAAGTTCTTATGAAGCAAAGAAGGAATACCCAACCAACTATGGGCAAAACAGATGGCCTCCCCCATATGTGGGAAAATATATTGTTATCCCATCTTTGCACCATCCTCAAAATGTTCACTCCTATAAGCTGGAAGAGCCTTGGTCTTCTAGCTGTCAGCCTCGTAATTTATTATATTAGAAAACAAGGTGTGGGGTGAGGGGAGACACTGTGTTCAGGGAAATTCAGCGTGAAAGTGAGGGCTTTCACCACCTGATATGATTTGGCTGTGTCCCCTCCCAAATTTCATCTTGAATTGTAATCCCCATGATATGGTTTGACTGTGTCCCCATCCAGGTCTCATCTTGAATTCCCACATGTTGTGAGAGCGACCCGGTGGGAGGTTGAGTCATGGAGGCAGGTCTTTCCCATGCTGTTCTTGTGGCAGTGAATAAGTCTCACGAGATCTTATGGCTTTATAGGCAGAGTTTCCCTGCATAAGCTCTCTCTCTCTGCCTGCTACCATCCATGTATGATGTGACTTGCTCCTCCTTGCCTTCAACGTGATTGTGAGGCCTCCCCAGCCACTTGGAACTGTAAGCCCATTAAACCTCTTCCTTTTTTAAATTGCCCAGTCTTAGGTATGTCTTTACCAGCATGTGAAAACAGACTAATACACCACACAATCCCCACGTGTCATGGCAGGGACCTGGTGGGAGGTAATTGAATGATGGGGGCGGTTTTCCCAAGCTGGTCTCATGATAATGACTTCTCATGAGATCTAATGGTTTTATAAGCATCTGGCATTTCCTTTGCTTGCACTTATTCTCCCTCCTGCTGCCCTGTGAAGAGGTGCCTTCTGCCATGATTGTAATTTTCCTGAGACCTCCCTAGCCATGCAGAACTATGAGTCAATTAAACCTCTTTTCTTTATAACTTACCCATTCTTGGTATTTCTTCATAGCAGCATGAGAATGGACTAACATACCACCCTGAAGGGGAAAGAAAAGAGGCCTAAGGACAGGCATGGGCAAGCATAGGTGCTGGTGAAAGGCCCCTAGAGACCCACTTGCTTCTTTTCTTAATTGAACAATAAGTGAGATTAACACAGCCGTATACTAACTGAGAATACACAGGCCCTGTCTCACACTGAGTGCTCAGAGATCTTTCTAGAATGAGATGGGCCTGGGGAATGAGATGGACTCTCCTGGGGTCGACTGACTCAGGGTCTGGTACTTACAGAAAAAGCAACAGCCACCCAATGCCAGAGCATTGTAGCTACAAGCAGCCAACCCTGGTGGTAACTCTCAGCCTCTTAGGGAAACTTGAGGGTTTAATATAGTTAATTATAAACTGGTGTATGGTCAGGTTCCACAAAGAATAGGAAAATCAAAACTCTGAAAACGGTTAATGATCGTCACAAGAGAACACCCTTTAAATTATCTCTCTCAGCAATTCCTACCCATTTTTTAAGACACAGCTTAAGTGCTTTGACCTCTGTGAGGTCTTCCCATCCCTGGCAGACTGAATTTCACAGCCCTTCCTCTGTGCTCCCTGTGTCTGACCTTTGGTCAAATAATATTGCTGTTTCATCTACTGGACTGCACACTCCCTGAGGGCAGCACACCTATTTCTGATGTTTATCGTCATGCCTGTCATACAGAAAGCCCTTAGGAAATTTTGGATGAATTAGTCCATGAGTGACGGATGAATGAATGAATGGATGGTTGAATAAATGAAGATTTGAAGTAACTGGTTCTCAGAGCCGGATTAGGAAGTCACTTTCTAATAATGGAAACACATTGCTCTGTGTGTGTGTGTGTGTGTGTGTGTGTGTGTGACGCCTTAGAGGCTTAGGAGCATCAGACAGGTGCCAACCAGGAGACATATAGGGGATTGTGTAGTTGAGACCTCCCAGAATAAGCACACATTATTTCACCAGATGTTCTCTGTGAAATATCAAGATAAAATATTGGGCACTCCATGGTGAGAGTCTTTCCGATGAACGGGCTCAGAAACACCTAACAATTGAGCTGGACGGGGTGACTTGTGCTTATTTCTTCCCCAAATAGACTGATGGCCTTAAGGAGAACATCTCTGGTAAAAGCATCCTTATAACCCGCTGAACACTACAAAACATTGAGAAGTGAAGTATAAGTCTTTGTCAATGATGTGGCCAATATAAGTTCATTTGTCCTGGTGAAGACCATTAGCCTGTCTGAGGCTGGGCCCAGAATTGCCCCTGAAATATCCCCATAGTGCCAGAGGGTCAGAGTGTTGGCCTATGGATTTGAACAAACCCTAGGCCTTTCCATTATTAAATTTGTTTTATACTTAAAAAAATAAAACCCTTTCTCATAACCCTTTCAGTGACAGGGGAGTTGGACACTTTTCTGTATAAAAGAAGGAGGCCCCAGCAGAGAAAAGAAAGCATTCATGTTCTGCATGTGTTGGGGAAGAATGAGAAACACATTGGTGGAGAAAAAGGCAAAGTGTCCACTGAAGTGAATTCCTATCATCCTGACTCTGAGGGTTGAAGGTTTGTCCCAGAGCAGTAGAAAGAAATAGATTCTGGATCTCTCAAGCCTGGTCGGCTGCTTAGCACCCTGAGTTGGCAGATCTAGGGCTGGGACATCGTCAACACTTTTGTATTATTTTATTAGGTTGCTGACAAACACATGGAAACAATTCACAGTTGGGCACTGATTACATTTTCCTTCAAAGGCATGCCAGGCCCTGTGTCTCCTGTGAAAAATTATCTTAATTCTTCATTGACATTTAATTCACCCGCATAGTTTCCAAAATTTCTTTTTTTTTTTTTTTGAGACGGAGTCTCGCACTGTGTCACCCAGGCTGGAGTGCAGTGGCGCGATCTCGGCTCACTGCAAGCTCCGCCTCCCAGGTTCACGCCATTCTCCTGCCTCAGCCTCCGAGTAGCTGGGACTACAGGCGCCCGCCAGCACGCCCGGCTAGTTTTTTGTATTTTTAGTAGAGACGGGGTTTCACCATGTTAGCCAGGATGGTCTCGATCTCCTGACCTCGTGATCCACCCGCCTCGGCCTCCCAAAGTGCTGGGATTACAGGCTTGAGCCACCGCGCCCGGCCTCCAAAATTTCTTAATCACGCTTTTCAGGTTTTTTTTTCCCCCAACTTTTATTTCAAATTTATGGCAGTACATTTGCAGATTTGTTACATGGGAATATTGTGTGACATTGAGGTTTGGAGTATGGATCCTGTCACCCAGGTAGTGAGCATAGTACCCAATAGGTAGTTTTTAAACCCAGCCCCTCTCCACTATCCTCAAGTAGTCTACAATGTGTATTGTTCTCATATTTATGTCCATATGTGCTCAATGTTTAGTTCCCACTTATAAGTGAGAACATGCAATTTTGGTTTTCTGTTCTTGCATTAATTTGCTTAGGATTATGGCCTCCAGCTTCAACCATGTTGCTGCAAAGGACATTTCGTTCTTTTTCATGGCTGTGTAGTATTCCATGGTGTATACATATCACATTTTCTTTATCTACCCTGCCACTAATGGGCACCTGAGTTGACTCATATGGAACAACAACAACAAAAAGCCCAAATAGCCAAAGTAATTCTAAGCAAGAAAAACAAAGCCAGAGGCATCACATTAGTCAACTTCAAACTATAGTATATAGCCACAGTAACCAAAACAGCATGATACTGTTACAAAAATAGATACATAGACCAATGGAATGGATAGAAAACTCAGAAATAAAGCTGCACACCTACAACTATTTCATCTTTGACAAGATAGATAAAAGCAATGGAAAAAGGACTCCTTATTCAATAAATGGTGCTGGGATCATTGGCTAGCCATATGCAGAAAATTGAAGCTGGATCCCTATCTTTCACAATCTACAAAAACTAGCTCAAAATGCTTTAACGATTTAAATGTAATAAGGAAACTAAAAATCCTAGAAGAAAAACTAGGAAGTACTCTTCTTTACATCAGCCCTTGGCAAATAATTTATTGCTAAGTCCTCAAAAGCAACTGCCACAAAAACAAAAATTGACAAGTTGGACCTAACTAAAGAACTTCTGCACAGCAAAAGAAACCATCAACAGAGTAAACAGACAACATACAGGATGGGAGAAAATATTTGAAAACCTGTCCTAGGACAAGTTAAAACCAGTTGTTTCTGTTTTAAAAGTTGTCGGAACATGTAGTCCAAGCTATCAACATCTTGCAACAGAGCTATGGCAATGACCTTAAGTGGTCTTCCTGTTTTTACTCTCTCTCTCTCTCCTGGTGTCTATTTGCACACATAGCCAGAGTGATTCTGTTAAAACCTAAGATAGGTCTCGTCAACTCTGCACAAAATCCTCTAATGTACTCATTTAACGAACATTTGTTGGCTATTTTGTGCTAGGCATTATTCCAAGTGCTGTTTTAATGGGGGAAGGTAGACAATAAAGAAAAGAAGTACTAAACTATATAGGAGATATAAATACATACAATATATTATGTATGGCAAGGGGAGGACACATTGAAAGGTGAAATTAGAGCAGGTAGAAAGGAAGCCAGAAGGGTATCTAAGGATGGTGATTCCAGAAGAGGAAAGAGCAAGCGAAAAGGCCATAAAGCATAGTATGTCTTTTTTTTTTTTTTTTGAGATATAATTGACATGTCATAAAGTCTACAAATTAGTGGTTTCTAGTATATTCACAAAGTCACCACTACCTAATTTCAGTATATTTTCTTCATTCCAAAAAAAACCCTGTATCCGCATCATTCATACTAGTCAAAAAGCAGAAATGATCCACGTGTCCATCAACTAATGAATAGATAAAATGTGGTATGTTCATACAATGGAATGTTATTTGGCAATAAGAAGAAAGGAAGTACTGATACATGCTACAACATGGATGAACATTGAAGATATTACACTGAGTTAAAGAAGCCAGTCAGAAAGGACCACATATTGTATGATTTTATTTATATAAAATGTCCAGAAGAGGTAAATCCATAAAGACAGAACATAGACTAGTGGTTACCTAGGACTATAAAGGAAGGGGAATTGGGTGGTGATGGCTAAAGGGTGTAGTGTTTCTTTTTGGAATATTAAGATGCTCTAAAATTGATCATAGTGATGGATGCACAACTCTGAAATATATACTAAAAACCATTGAATTGTACACTTCGGGTGAATTGTATAAAATGTGAATGATTATATCTTTTTTTTTTTTTTTTTTTTTTTTTTAAGACAGAGCCTCATTCGGTCACTCAGGCTGGAGTGCAGTGGCTAGATCTTGGCTCACTGCAACCTCTGCCTCCTGAATTCAAGCAATTCTCATGCCTCAGCCTCCTGTGTAGCTGGAATTACAGGTACGCGCTACCACACCAAGCTAATTTTTGTATTTTTAGTAGAGACGTGGTTTCACCATGTTGACCAGGCTGGTGTGGAACTCCTGACCTCAGAGGATCTGCCCGCCAGAGCCTCTCAAAGTGCTGGGATTACAGGTGTGAGCCACCACCCCAGGCCTTATTATTGATTATTATCTCAATAAAGATATATCTTTATATCTCAAAAAATATATAATCATTATTATCTCAATAAAGATATTTTTAAAATATTTTAAAAAATGTTTTGATAAAAGAAACTCCATGCCATTGTCAGTCACTCTCCATTCTCTCACCTTCTCGCAGTCCCTGGCAACCACTAATGTACTTTCAAAAACAAATATTTTAATTTTGATAAAGTCCAATTTACTTATATTTTCTTTGGTTTCTTCTGCATTAGGTATCATATCTAAGAAACCACTGACTAATCCAAGGTCATGAAGATTTATACCTGTATTTCCTTTGAAGAGTTTTAGAGTTTTTGCTCTTAAATTTAGGTCTTTAATACATTTTGAGCTAATTTTCGTAAATGTGTGAAGCAGGGATATGAATTCATTCTTTTATATGTGGATATCCACTTGACCAAATACCATTTGTTGAAAAGATTGTCAAGCATTCTTGTCTTAAATTAATTACTAGTAGAATATATGAGCTTATTTCTGGATTCTTCATTCTATTTGATTTTTCTATATATATATCCTAATGTCAATTCTACATAGTCGTGATTACTATAGCTTGGTAGTAGGTTTTGATATAGTGAATTGTGAGTCCTCTAACTTTGCTCTTATTTTCCAAAGATTGTGCTGGTTATTCTGAGTCCCTTGCATTTCCATATGAATTTTGGAATCTGTTTGTCAATTTCTGCAAAAAATTGAGCTGGAGTTTTGACAGAGATTGCTTTGCATCTGTAGATCAATTTAGGGAGTACAGCTGCCTTAACAATATCAAATCTTCCTTCTAGGAACACAGGATATCTTCTCAATTATTTAGGTCTTTAATTTCTTTTAATGATATTTTCAGTGTGCAAATCCTGCACATCTTTGTTATTTTATTCTTTTTGATGCTTTAAAAATGGAATTGTTTTCTTAATTTACTTTTGGATTGTTCATTGGTACTGTAGAAATACACTTGATTTTTGGTATGCGTATTTTATGTTTTGTGTATTGATTTTACATCTTTCAACCTTTTGAACCTGTTTATTAGTTCTGATAGTTCATGTGTGTGCATATGTATGTGTGTGTGTATTATTATATTCAGTACCATCTACAAATATAAATGTTTTCTCTCCTTTTTTTCAAATATGGTTGCTTTTTATTTCATTTTCTTTCCTAATAGTCCTGGTGTGAGGTACAATGCTGAATATAAGCGATAAGCAAGGGCATCCTTTTCTCATTCCTGATCTTCAGGGGAAAGTTTTTATTCTTTCATCATTAAGTATAAAGTTAGCTTTAGGTTTCTTTTCTCTTTTTTTTTTTTGTGGATGTACTTTAACAGGTTGAAAAAGTTTATGTGTATTCTTAGTTTGTTGAGTTTTTTTTTTATTACTATGAAAGGGCTTTAGATTTTGTCAAATGAGATGATTATGCATTTTTGTCCTTTACTATATTAACATGGTGTATTGTACTGTTGAATTTTCATATATTGAACCAATGTTTCATTCCTGGGATAAAACTCACTTGGTCTTTTTTACATGTTACTAGATTTGGTCTTCTAGAATTTTGTTGAGGATATTTGAATCTATATTCATGAGAGATTTTTTTCTGTAGTTTTCTTGTGATGTCTGTGGTTGGTATTAGAGAAATACTGACCTCATAGAATGAGTTGGGAAGCTCTTCTTCCTCTTCTGTGTTTTGAAAAAATTTGTGAAGGATTGGTATTAACTCTTCTTTAAATGTTTGGTAGAACTCAACACTGAAGACATCTGATTCTGGGGTTTTCTTTGAGGAAAGTGCCTTGATTACCTATTCAAACTATTTTTCATAGGACTGTCAGATTTTCTATTTTTTTCTTGAGATTTCAGTAGTTTGCGTCTTTCTATGAATTTTTCTATTTTATCTAGGTTATCTAATTTGCTGTGATACAATTGTTTATAATATTCCCCTATATTTCCTTTTATTTCCATAAAGCATTTCATTCGTGAGTTTAGTAATTGAGTCTTCTGCCTTTGTTTTTATTGGTCAGACTTTTTTGTTGTGTTGTGTTTATATTTTCACACATCTCAAAGTATTTTATAATTTCCTTTGTAATTTCTAATTTGTTTTGTTGGTTATTTAGGAGTGTGTTTAATTTTTACATATGTGTGAACTCACTACATTTTCTCTTTCATTGGTTATAATTTCATTCCATATAGTGAAAGAAAATACTTTTTATTATTTTAATCATTTAAAAATGATTGAGACTTGTTTTGTGTTTTAATATATGATCTATCTTTAAGTATATTCCGTGAGCACTTGAGAAGAACATATTCTGCTGTTGAGTGAAGTCCTCTATAGATACCTGTTAAATCTAGTTGGTTAATAGTGCTGTTCAGGTCTTATCAGTCGTGTATATTTTTGATGTTTTCATATGCTATCTAGTTGCTCTTTTCATTATTAAAAGTGGGATGTGGGAGTCTCAAAATATTATTTTTAAATGGTTTATTTACCTCTTTATTTCTGTCAGTTTTTGCTTCATGTCTTATGGGGCTTCATTGTTAGATTTTATTAACGTTGTCTGTTTATCATTGAAATATTCTTACTTGTCTTTATTAACATTTTTTTTTGCCTTAAACTCTCTGGTCTCATACTCTAGTTACCTTTGGCATTTCAAAAATTCTTTAATTTTCAACCTATTTTCATTTTTGAATCCAAAGTGTAACTCTTGATAGGACTAGTATTGAATCTATAAATCACTTTGGGCAGTGTGGTCATCTTAAAGATACTGATTCTTCCAATCTATAAAGATAGGATGTTTTTCCATTTATTTGCATCATCTTTGATTTCTTTCAGCAGTGTTTTGTAGTTCTTCTTGTAGAGATCATTCACTTCCTTGATTAGCTGTATCTCTACATATTTTATTTTCTTTGTGGCTTTTGTAAATGGAACTGTGTTCTTGTTTGACTCTCAGCTTGGACATTATTGATGTATAGAAATGCTACTGATTTTTGAACATTGATTTTATATCCTGAAAGCTTTCTAAAATTATTTATGAATTCTAGTCACGCTACTCAACTTCAAATTTTACTATAAGGCTACAGTAACCAAAACAGCATGGTAAGCAGACACACAGATGAATGGAATAGAATACAGAACCTAGAAACAAAGCTGCTCATCTACAATCATCCTATCTTTGACAAGGCTGACAAAAACAAGCAATGGGGAAAGGACTCCCTATTCAATAAATGGTGCTGGGATAAATGGGTAGCCATAGGCAGAAGAATGAAACTATATGTTTACCTTTCATCATACTAAAATTTTAACTCAAAATCTGTTAAAGATTTACATGAAATACTTCAAACTATAAATATTCTAGAAGGAAACCTAGGAAATAGCCTTCTTGACATTGGCCTTGGCAAATAATTTTTGGCTAAGTCTTCAAAAGCAGCTGCAACATAAAAATGGACAAATGGAATCTAATTAAACTAAAGAGTTTTTGCACAGTAAAAGAAACCATCAACAGAGCAAACAGACAACCTACAGAATAGGAGCAAAAATTCACTAATTATGCATCCAACAAAGATTTAATATCCATAATCTGTAAGGAACTTAAATGAACAAGCAAGAAACAGACACTTCACAAAAGACATACAAACAGCTAACAAACATGAACAAATACTCCTCATCACTAATCATCAGAGAAATGCAAATCAAAACCACAATGAGATACCATCTCATACTAGTCAGAATGGCTATTACTGAAAAGGCAAAAAACAACAGATGCTGGTGAAGCTGCAGAGAAAAGGGAATACTTATATACTGTTAATGGGAATGTAAATGAGTTTAGCCACTGTGGAAAGCAGTTTGGAGACTCCTCAAAGAACTTACAACAGAATTACCATTCAACTCAGCAATCCCATTACTGAATATATACCTAAAGGAAAATAGATCATTATCCCAAAAACACACATGCACTTGTACGTTCATTGCTGTGCTATTCGCAACAGCAAAGACATGGAATCAACCTAGGTGCCCATCAGTAGTGGATTGGAGAAGAAAAATGTGGTACATATACACTATGAAATACTAGGCAGCCATAAAAAAGAATGAAATCATGTCCTTTGCAGCAGCATGGATGCAGCGGGAGGCCATAATCCTAAGCGAATTAATGCAGGAACAGAAAGCTATCACGTGTTTTTACTTCTAAGTGGAAGCTGAATATTGAGTACACATGGATATAAACATAGGAACAATAGATACTGAAGAATATTAGAGGAATGAGTGGATTGAAAAACTAACTATTTGGTACTATGCTCCCTACCTGGGTGCAATATACCCATGTAACAAACCTGTACATGTACTCTCTGTATCTAAAATAAAAGATGGCTTTAAAAAAAAAAAAAAAAGGTGTAACTCTTGTAGAGAGCATATATTTGGATCCTTTTAAAAAATCTGACATCCTTTGCCTTTGGAATGTTTAATATATTTACATCTAATATAACTTACTCCCATGTTGGGAATTACCTCTGTCATTTTATTATTTGTTTTCTCTATGTCTTAAGTTTTTTGTCTTCCTATATTCTTCCATCGCTGTGTTCTTTGATGTTAAATAGATACTTTCTACTGTTTCATTTTAATTCCCTGCAGTTTCTTTACAAATAGTTCCTTTTATTTCTGTAAAGCATTTTATTCTTGTATATATTCATGTCTTCTTCTTCTTCTTCTTCTTCTTCTTCTTCTTCTTCTTTTTCTTTTTTTTTTTTTTTTTTGAGATGGAGTCTCACTCTATCACTCAGGCTGGAGTGCAATAGCACAATCTTGGCTCACTGCAACCTCCATCTCCTGGGTTCAAGCAATTCTTCTGCCTCAGCCTCCCAAGTAGCTGGGATTACAAGTGCGTACCACCACACCCAGCTAATTTTTTGTATTTTTAGTAGAGACAGGGTTTCACCATGTTGGTCAGAACTCCTGACCTCAAGTGATCCGTCCACCTTGGCCTCCCAAAGTGCTGGGATTATTACTTATTTTCTTAGTAGCTGTCCTGGTGATTACAATTAATATTTTTAACTTATAATAAACTAGTTTGAATAATATGAACTTAGTTTCAAAAGTATGTACTGTATTCCTATACAAAGCCTCCATTTTATATAGTTATCATCACAGATTACATCTTTATACATTGTGTGCCCATTAACATAGATTTTTAATTATGATTTTGCCATTTAAATCATATAGAAAATTAGAGGTATTTTAAAGCAAATGATACTGGCTTTTATATTGACCTGTGCAACTACTGTGTAACTTTTACTAGTGTTCTTTATCTCTTCATATGGCTCTGAGTTTCTATGTCTTTTCATTTTGACCTGAAGAACTCCTTTTAGCGTTTCTTATAGATTAAGCCTACTAGAAACAAAATATCTTATCTTTTGTTTATCTAGGAGTATCTTAAGTTTTCTTCATTCTTGATGTTTAATTTAGTTAGCTATAGAATTCTTGGTTGACTTTTCCTTTCAGCATTTTAAATAGTTCATTCAGGATTGGGCATGGTGGCTCATGCCTGTAATCCAAGCACTTCGAGAGGCTGAGGTGGGTGGATTGCTTGAACCTGGGAGTTCAAGACCACTTGAGTAACATGACAAGACCCTATCTCTACAAAAAATATGAAATTTTCACGGGTGTGGTGGTGTGCACCTGTAGTCCTAGCTATTTGAGAGACTAACGTGTGAGGATCACTTGACCCCAGAATGTTGAGGCTGCAGTGAGCTATGATCACACCACTGCACTCCAGCCTGGTCAGGAGAGCAAGACCTTGTCTAAAAACAAAATATTTCATCCCACTGCTTTCTGGCTTCCATGGTTTCTGATGAGAAATCAGCTGTGGATATTATTGAGGGTCCCTTGTACATGGTGAGTCACTTTTTTCTTGCTGCTTATGAAATTCTCTATCTTTGGTTTTTGATAATTTGGCTACAATGTAACTAAGTGTCTGTTTGAGTTTATCATGCCTGGAGTTCTTGAAACTTCTTGAATGTGCAGATTCATGTATTTCATCAAATTTGGAAAGCGTTTAGCCATTATTTCTTCAAATTTTTTTTTCTGCCCATGTCAAGCATATGTTAGTATGCCTGGCAGTGTTTCACATGTACTTGAAGAACTGTTCATTTTTCTTCATTCATTTATTTTTCTGTTTCTCAGATTGAGTAATCTCAATGGTCCTATCTTCAAGTTTGCTGATTCTTTCTTAGGTCTGCTCAGATTTTTTATTGAGCCCTTTTAGTGAATTTTAAAATTAATTATTACACTTTTTACTTCCAGATTCTCCAGTTGGCTCCTCTTTAATAATTTCTATCTCTATTGATATTGTTTATTTTAGGCAATATCTTTCTTATACTTTCTTTTAATTCTTAAGATGTGGTTTCTTTTAGTTCTTCTAACTCATTTGTAATAATTAAAGTGGTAGTCTAGTAAGTACAATGCTTGGATTTCCTCTATTGGCTGCTTCCCCACTCCCTTACCCCTGTATAGGATATACTTTTTCTAGTTGCTTTGTATCTCTCATAATATTTTATTAATAACCAGACAAATTAGGCTGGGTGCGGTGGCTCATGCCTGTAATCCCAGCACATTGGGAGGCCGAGGCGGGTGGATCATGAGGTCAGGAGATCGAGACCATTCTGGCTGACATGGTAAAACTAAAAATACTCTCTACTAAAAATACAAAAAATTAGCCGGGTGTGGCGGTGGGCATCTGTAGTCTCAGCTACTTGGGAGGCTGAGGCAGGAGAATGGTGTGAACCCGGGAGGCAGAGCTTGCAGTGAGCCGAGATCATGCCACTGCACTCCAGCCTGGGCAGCAGAGCGAGGCTCCGTCTCAAAAAAAAAAAAAAAACAAAACAAAACAAACAAAAAAAAAACCAGACAAATTAAATAATACAATGTGGCAACTCTAGAAATCAGGTTATCTCCCCTTCCTCTGGCTTGTTGCTGTTTCTTTTTGTGATTGTTTCTTTAGAGACTTTTCTGAACTAATTCTTTAAAGTCTGTATTCTTTGTTGTGTATGAACACTGATGTCTCTGCTTGGTTAGCTTAAATGTCAGCTAATTATTGGATGGAGATTTTCTTAAATGTAACCAATAATTCTTCCAGTCTTTGCCTGGGGGCTCTGCGTGTGTGTTGGTGTGTGTCTCCAAAACTCAGTCAGATCATTGACGACTCTGTCTTTGCCCTCACTTCATGCTTGCCCAGAGCCCAAGGTCAGCCCACAGAGAGAGTTTAGGGCTTTCTCAGATCTTTACTGAGCATGTGCACAGCCCTACACATGCATATGACCTTCTAGAATCCGAGGTATATGTCATAACTTTTGAAATCCTCTATGGATAGTTCCTTCCCCAGCTTTTCTTTTTAAGCTTTTTTGATTAGTATGTTGTTTCCCCCAACTGTTTCCACTGCCTCAAAGCTGCAAAGTTAATCAATTGCCTCTAATTTGTTTTGGCAAACATTTCTAGGGAAAAGGATTTTCGTAGCTGGTAAATTATGAATTAGGTCAAATAAAGACAGCCTTGTAGATGGGGTCTTCCAGGGAAGCACCACACGTCCAGGTGAGGTAATGGTAGTTGTCTGGGAATTAGGCTTTGAGGGAACTCCATCGCCAATCTACCCCTCCAGGGGCTGCCAGGCTGATGGTTTTTAGTGTGATTTAAGGCTGTTGGTTTTCAAGGTTTCCATGGAGATGGAGCTGGAGCAAGAGTGATGGAAAAAGGGCAGGTTAAAATGCCTAAAATCACTCTGTTCTTTTCAAAATTCAACTTTTTTTTCACATAAATACTATCCTGATTGGTGCCAGTGTTTAGTTCATTTCCAAAGTTATGAAAAAACTGATTTTGACAAATTTTGCCAGTTTTCCCAATTGCTTCTAAGGCAGAGAATTTTCAGAGGTCTTTGCCATTTTTGCTGATGTCACTTTTTTTCTTTTATTTTAATTTGAGGAATAGCCAGGGGGCACCATGGCCAAGGCAGAGTGGGAGAATGTTGAGGTCAGAGAGGCAACGGGGGCCAGAGCACGTAGGAAGGGCTGACCTTGAGGCCACTGTGAGGACTGTGAATTTTACTCTGATGTGAAGATGCAGCGGGGACTTTGAGCAGATAGGTGATACAATATGACTTGGGTTGAAACAGAGTCATTCTGGCTGCTGGGTACAAACTGAAACAGGTAATTTGAAGTGGGAAAGAACAGAACCAACTTTCTCTCAGAGAAAACCAAAATCCTTTCCCTGGCCTGCAAGGTGCTGCAGGGTATACCTCTGGCCAGCCCTCTGACCCCATATGTTAGCACTTGGCCCCTTTTTGACTCTGCTGCAGCTACACTGGATGACTTAATTTTCCTCAAATTCTGCCCTTGCCCCAGAGCCTTTGCACCTGTTGTTCCTTCTGCCTGGAACCCCTTTCCCACAGGTATTCACATGGCTTATGCTCTTCCATATTATATTTGTCCAAATGCCACTTTATCAGAGGGACTACCTTGACTGTTTTGTATAAAATGGTAATTACCTTCCTTCTGCTCTTTATCCCATTACCCTATGTTATGTTTCTTCAGAGCCTCTATCAACACCTCACATGTTACTTATACATTTGTTATCGGTCTGGCAATATAAACCGATTTATTCCAAGTTGCCTTTTTAGCCTCTAGGAAAAGGAGGAAGTGAAAAAAGAATTTCCCGGACAGAAGAACACATATTTTTCTCATTTTCTGAAAGCCTCCTTCTCAGGAAGGCCCTCCTAATGGAAACCTGCTCTTCACCCCTGTAGTCTATCAAGTCCTGGGGCATTCTTGGGGTTGAATGAAAGCGTGTTGAAAGAAGGGCCAGGTGTAAAGAAGAGCTGGTTAACTTTTGGTTCTAATGATCTCAGAAAGCCATTGGATTAGTCAACATCACCTTCTCTAACTTTATAACAAGGGATCCTGCAGACTCAGATGCTTCACACAGGACAGATTTCCTTCCTTCCTTCCTTCCTTCCTTCCTTCCTTCCTTCCTTCCTTCCTTCCTTCCTTCCTTCCTTCCTTCNTTCTTTCTTTCTTTCTTTCTTTCTTTCTTTCTTTCTTTCTTTCTTTCTTTCTTTCTTCTCTCTTTCTTTCTCTCTTGATGGAGTTTTGTTCTTGTCACTCAGGCTGGAGTGCGGCAGTGCAATCTTGGCTCACTGTAGCTTCCGCCTCCCAGATTCAAGTTATTTTGCCACCTCAGCCTCCCGAGTAGCTGGGATTACAGGTGCCCGCTGCCACGTCCGGCTAATTTTTGTATTTTTAGTAGAGACAGGGTTTCATCATGTTGGCCAAGGTGCTCTTAAAAGTCTGACCTCAGGTGATCCACCTGCCTTGGCCTCCCAAAGTGCTGGGATTACAGGTGTGAGTCACTGTGCCCAACCAGGAAAGTTTTATTTCTTACTCCCAAAGTCGGATGTGGATTAAATGGGCTCTTCCTGGCCATAGTCCCCCATGCAGTAACTCAGAAATCCTGGCTCCTTTAACTCATGATGTTGCAATCTTAAATATGTGGGCTCTGAAAGGAAAGAGAGAAACCCTGATGAAGGCACACTGGCCTTTAACTGTCTTAACACAGATGTGCCACTTGTCACTTCTGCTTGTATTCCACTGGACAAACTCAGCCACATGCCTCTTCCTCACTGCAGGGGAGGCTGGAAAGTGCTGCAGCTTGTATGTGGCAGACACAGTGGTGTTCCTCTGCCACAGTCACCTTGAGAATGCAGATGGACAGCTCTTCCCAGTGTCTGCTCAGGAGCCAGCTGGAGGTAAGGGAAGAAGTTGTTGGCTGCAAAGGACAGGTTCTTGAGAGCGACTGACTAACCAGGGAACCCTTCGTGGATTTGGGATGAGATTGAGAGCTCTGGCCCAGATAGCCTCTCACCTGTAAGCCAACTATCTTCTGGACATATGAATTCCGGAGAGCTTCAAACTTGAGCCCTCAATGACGTTCCCCACTGGGCATTTCCTTGACAGTGTCCAGCATCCTGAGGCCATGTCACCAGTGCCTCTCTGAGCCGATGCTAGAAAGCTTCTCAGGTAGAATAGTTTGTTTTCACAGTGTGAACAGTAGCCTGAAATCAGGTTAGCATGGCAACTTGCACAACAACTTTGCACTGGATTGTGATGAGCAGGGGCAGGAAGCGTTTCTTGGAGGTTGATTAATCCATACGTGTTATGCAGGCTTTCCTTAGAGAGCACCTCCTCATCCTGACAGTCAGTGTATGCACAGGCCTCCTAATGCACGAGTTAAAATGTCCAATGTGGAAAGTATTATAACAGCTATGCAACCAACCCTGATTGGAAGCAGCTTTTGCTTCAGATATGATCTGTGTTACCAGAAAATTGGGCATGTGCAGGGGCTGGCTTAATTTCTTTATTCTTTTCCCTTCTCTTGTTTATCATTTTTTAACCTTGGGAGGTGAATTGTAAAACTCTGTGGTCCCTGTAGGGTGTCCCATGACATTTACATTGAGGAGCAGAGATACATAGGCACAAGAAAACCATTTAGGCTAGCAAGGAAGCTTTTGAGTGTGGGATTTTTCTTGAGTAGTTCATTCTCAGGCTTTGGCATATTACTTGAGAGGTGGAGATTCCTTTAACCAAAACAACAAACCAAAACTAGGTACTCAGGTGCAGAGCCAATGCCTGATTGCCTTGTTGTTTTGGGTTTTGAGTTCCCTAACTACCCATGATTATTGAATATGGAACCAAGGCCCTCCTGCAGGTTCCCTTGTAATCTTATCTAAAATACAACCTGGTTTTGTAATGAAAGGGAGCTGTGTTCCCACTTAGGGTCATTCAGTTTGTGTGAGGCATAACAGCGTTTGGCTGAGGGGGCTTGTCGGGCTGGAACGCAGCCCTTCCCCTGCTTGCTAGGCCCTGCTCTTTGGTCCTGAGTTGTGTCAGGCCAGAGGACAGGACATCTTTTTGTAATTTGAAATCTCAAAGGGGCACCCTCTTGCCCAGAGGTGCTGCACAACATGTGCTAGCAGCCCCTGCAGGGCCACCATGCCACTTACCATGTCCGGTGTCTTCAGTGCCCTGAGCCTCCAGGTGATTCCCAGAATTCTCCACTGCTACTCAAGAACAAAAGACCAGAGATGGATGAATTTCTCCTCTAGGGCCACTTCTCCCAAGTCTCTGATCTCTATTTATTCTCAGCCTCTTTTGTGACATCCCTGCTTGCAGATATTCAGCACACATGAGGAATTTTATTGCACATCCAAACACTGTAAGAATTCTGAAATATAGCACGACAACATTTTGCTACATTAACTTATGTAGTATTCCTCCCCCCAACCATAGTTATATATTTTCCTCTTCTCCCTCCACTCAGCCAATTTAAGTGACCAGGCCATTTGATGCTCAGTCCCCCAGAACAGATATGGGAGAAGTAGGAAGCAGAGAAAACAAAGAGTTATCTTGACAGGCATTTCCAGAAACTGATATTCTCAAGGGAGTGGAAAGGACTCCATGTGCATACAAGATGGGAGAGACATCCTGAGTGACAGCAGAAGCTGAGAGAATAGTTGGATCTAAAGGGTCTTATGCCTGGAATGAGGGCTGCCCTCCTGGGGACTGCTATGGACTAAAAGCTGAGGAGCAGGTGGGACAATGGGCACCTCAGCAGTGCTGCGTGGGCATGATGCTACCTCGCTTCCCTGGCCCTCAGTACTAGGAGCTTCCCAGAAGACAGACACAATCCTGAGGAAACCAGAGGTGCCATAAGGAATGCTTGAGTTTAAACCTCTACCGTCCCCCAAATACACACAAAGTTATAGAAAGACAGATGAATTGCACACATCCGTGTTGGACAGTGGGTTTGGGAAGTTTGGCGAGGGAGGTATAAAACAGGTCCGTTTCTCACCTTTCCCTTCTACTCCACCCCCCAACCCTCCCTCTAGCCTCCTTTCTGAGAGTCTACCTGTGAAAGAAGCCAGTCAGTGCTGTGGGGCTGCTGGGTGGGGTGAGGGCTACAGATCTGAGGCCAGGTGTCATTGAACTTAAAACTAGCTGGAGGGTCAGCTCAGTTTAGGGCTTCACATATTCCTTCACCTCGTGGTCCAGGACAAGACGTGGGTCTGCCATTTTAACATGCAGCAAGGATTTCTCCAGCCTGTGTCACCTCCAGTGTCTGCTCCGTGGAGTCTCAAGCCCTGTCTCCAGAGTTTGGATGAGGCTTCTTTGCTTCCTGGAATCCAGGGCCACTGCTCTAGCTTCTGAATGAAGGTGACTCCACACAGCCAGGCTTCATGGCCGTTGGGGCTGGTACACACCAGCTGTCACTGAGACTGTAAGGAAGTGGGCTCAGGGCTGGGGGCAGAGATTCTGGTCCTGGCTCTAGCACCAGCTTGCAATGTGCCACAACACATTCCCAAACCTCTTCAAATCCTTGGTGCTTCCTTGGGAAATGAGGGGATTGGCCTAGAATAATTTATTAGGTTTCATTCAGCCCTTCGATGTCTGTAACTCTGTGACAATGTTTGATGTTTATTCTTTTGGGATGTTTCTTTTATACACTTATAGCTTTTGATGGGTTTCATCCCCTTCCCCTAATAATGACAACAGCAACATCTCCCACGTGAAGAGGGCTTTCCAGCTTAAAATGACATCTCCCTGTCAATGAGCCCGTGTGAGTCCCAGCATTCAGGACCTGCCATCGTGGAGCCCCTTTTCTCCTTTCTTTAGGGATTGCCTTTCTAATTCCTTCTTTCTCCCTTGGAGGCTTCAGAGTTTGCGCAGGGCCAGCCCTTGGCCCCGCTGCACACCGTCACCCTGTCCCCTCTCAGCTGTCCTCTAAGAGCTCTCTCATGCACATTTCCAGGCACATTTGTAGGGACCAAAGCGAATGACTTTGACCACACTTTAAGCATCACTCCATGCCTTCACATAGATGAAGAATTTTTGCTATTCTTCTAATTACAAATGTCTTAGAGCGTATATTTATGCAAAATACAGGTATATTAGAATGCTTCTCATAGGTAGTGCTACCACCAAGAAAGAGGGTTTGGTACACACACTGCCAACTTTTTCTGCATGCGAATGTGGGCTCTTCCTTCCCACCCCCTTTTCTTTAAGCCTGATGCCTTCTAAGATTGATAGAGTAAAATGTTTTTTTGTGCAATCTGACTCAAGGGTAGGCAAGAGACAGACTGCTTCCATAATAAGGAATAGGAGACAAGCTAGCAGGAAATTAACCTTTTCTATGCACTTTTCAGTACTTTTAGCTCCTCTCCTCCTCTCACTATTGATACTTCTCTGTGGCCCCATCAAGTTGCAGACACAGATGAAGAGGAGTTTGACACTGACCCGGTCCTATGTCCAGACAGTAGGACATCGGGATCTGAGTGGCAGTGGGATGGGCACATCGGTAAGTAGTTATTCTTCTAAGAGACATGTCAGTTCATGGGGAAAGTCCAGTATCATGCAGATCTATAATTGGAAAAGGAAGGAGTGTTTTACTAATCTTTTCAGATAATCGTGGATATTCTTCTGTGGTACTTATACCAGACTCAGTCGGTACCTAGGAGTTACACTGTGAAATCGGAAACCATATTAATGAACTTTTTTAGTCTGTTACACTAAGATCTGTCGGTTTATCTTGCTTTAAATAGAAATCTTATGCATGTATATTTGGTACCGTACTTAGGTTATTTTGAAAATATTGGTTCACTGAGTTATGTGGATTTCCAAATGTTGATCAAGATATTTTATTAATATAAAATAATCACATTCATTAATACTGCTACCCATTTGTGATGGTTAATACTTAGTATCAACTTGATTGGATTGAAGGATACAAAATATTAATCCTGGGTGTGTCTGTGAGGATGTTGCCAAAGGAGATTAACATTTGAGTCAGTGGGCTGGGAAAGGCAGATCCATCCTTAATCTGGGTGGGCATAATCTGATCAGCTGCCAGTTTGCTAGAATACAAGCAGGCAGGAAAATGTAAAAAGAGAGACTGGCCTAGCCTCCCAGCCTACATCTTTCTCCTGTGCTGGATGCTTCCCGCCCTTGAACATGGACTCCAAATTCTTCAGTTTTGGAACTTGGACTGGCTCCACTTGCACCTCAGCCTGCAGTCAGCCTATTGTGGGATGGCACCTTGTGATTGTGTAAATAAATCTTGTAAATAAATACTTAATAAACTCCCCTTTATATATATATATATATATATATATATATATATATATATATATATATATGTATATGAGATGGTGTATTAGTCAGGGTTCTCTAGAGGGATAGAACTAATGGAATATATATATATACACACACTAATGGAATATACATATATATACACTAATGGAATGAATATATATATATATATATATATATATATTTTTTTTTTTTTCCTAGCCCAGGATACTCCTTGCCATATCCGAAAGAAGAGGGGGCAGTCAGAGAGCTGCTAATCTCTTACTAGTAGGCTCCCTTGATAGAAAAGCAGGCTTTGATTTGGGGGTACTATATATATATTCCATTAGTTCTGTTCCTCTAGAGAACCCTGACTAATACACCATCTAATCAGAAAAGTAAGTATTGGAAAGATGCCAAACCCATAGTAACTGGTACAAGTTTTCCAAATTCTTATTTTTCACTTAAAAGTTTGAATTTTATCAGTAGCAACAAAACCATTCATTTTTTCTTGAAATGATGGGCTTACTTTATTCATTTTCAAAGAAATATCTGCCAAAAACCTAAATTTGAATAACCATCGTCAGTTTTTCGGCCGAGTAAAGGTAGTTCTCCATGATAAAAGACAAGAAAAGAAAAAGGCCTGTTCAGTTTGCAACTCAAACAATGGTATAAGTGCTTTCTCGTGAGCCAACCGTAGTCCTGGGGGACATAGTAGAAGTGCAAGGTAAGTATCTCTCATTTCATCACACAGAATATTAAAAAATTGGCTTCAATAAAATTGATAACTTTTATGGTTTCATCAGGAACATTGTTTTTTAAGATAACATATTCTATTTAACCCAGTATATTCAAAATATTATTTCAACATATGATCAATAGTCATTATTAATGAGATATTTGACATTCTTTTCTTGTGTTGTCTTTGAAATCTGTTATGCATTTTGCTCTCATAGCGCTGCTAAATTCAGACTAGAAAAAATGTACAACAGCCACATAGGACTACTGTATTAGATAGCCCGGAAAATAGGGCTTTTCAAGAACATTCTTAATTCAAGCTATCTTTTTTTTAAAAAAATTCCTGCGAATGTGTGGAGGTGAAGAATTTGACTGTCCTGTACATCACTGATACAAATGTCAGGACAGAGAAAGGTAAATACTGTCTTGGTATTACTGTGAAAATCAGTCTTGACCTCCTGGATTCCCTGAAAGGGTCTTGGGGATCCTAGAGCCCCATAGACCACACTTTAGAAACTGTTGGGCTAGAATTAAGTAGGATTAGACTCTAGCGTCTTGGCTTTGGTGTTTTGCTGCTTATGCGAATGAAACACAATCTGGAACTGCATATTTGAAGAATAACGTACACATTAATTCATTTTGGACACATCTAAGTGTGAGTTACGTCTGTGACCCTGTAGAAAAAAAAAATGAACCAGGCCACTTCCAGAGATCAACCTCTGAGGGTTGATTTCAACGACAGGTTTGTTTTATGGCATCTCTGCACATCCCATCGAGGGGAAACACCACGGAGCTGGCCAAGGGGTTCCGGAAACAATTAGGAACATTGCTGAGGCTTCCACATCAAAGCAGATAGTAGGACAAATGTCTGTCAGTGCTATTGCCAGTGAGATCAGCCAATAGCTGGAGGGTCAGTGGGAGGTGTCCTCTGAGGCAAATGTGGCCATGCGGTTGGAGCAGGGTGGTTGCAGTTGACTAAAAGTTGGGTGAAGGGGGAACCTGGGTCCCGTCTGATCAACAGCAGAACCAGCCTCTCTTCCCTCAGTCTTGTCCCTGTCAAAGTTTCTGAAGAGTCCCAACTGAGACTTGGAGTCCTAGCCTCAGTTTCCATGAGAATCTCACACAGGGCAGATTGCGGTGGCTGCCTGGACTGCGTTTGTCCAGGGCTTCGTACTTCTAGGTTACTTCCCATTCATTATCCAGTTGAATTTTTCACCCAATTTTGAAAGCTAAGCAAGGCAGACTTTATTCTCATTTGCCAGGAAATAGAGGCTTGGAAGGGAAGAGCCTTTCCCCAAGGCCACATAGTGTGGGTCTTGTAGTAACCTGTCCAAGGACACAGACAGCGGTGGGTGTGGAACTGCAGTGTAGACTCTTCCAGATTTCAGGTCTCTGAAGGCTGTCTCCACTGTACCAGGTGTGTGTGCTCTGAGGGTTCCCTAGGCCAGGATTGCATATGTGTGTGTGTGTGTGTGTGTGTGTGTGAGAGAGAGAGAGAGAGAGAGAGAGAGAGAGAGAGAGAGAGGAGACAGAAGAGTGCTACCTTTTCAGTTCTGCACAGAAAGACTTTCTCTGGGCCTCTGGAGGGCTTTCTAGCCCAGGATACTCCTTGCCATATCTGAAAGAAGAGGGTGCAGTCAGAGAGCTACTAATCTCTGACTAGTGGGCTCCTTTGATAAAAAAGCAGGCTTTGATTTGGGGGTGCTATCTATAGCTGCAGCAGTCTAACCTGGGTTTCCTGCTGGATTTCAGAAGAGTGATATGGCATCTCAGAGGACACACGGCCTCCTGCTATCCCCCCACCCCACCTCCCACCCTAGTGACACAGGCCAGCGTGAAGTATCTGTAGTTGCTGATCTCACTCTTGTCCCTGTCAAAGTTTCTGAAAAGTTCCAATGTCTAGAAGCTTCATAATTATAACTTGCCTCATTATATTTTATTAGGTGTCCAGGTCTTCACACTGCTCCCTCTGGACACCAGAAGGTAACTACCGTTTTTCCCAGGGGAAGGTGTCTGAGTGACAGAGAAAACAAGCTCTTAGCCCTGCTGCATCCCCTATCAGCCCCTGCCTCCAGCTCTTGTCCCGCTCTGCTCTCACTCAGAGCAGCCTGTCTCACCACCCAATTGGCTTAGCTCAGCCATTAAACTCTGTTTGAAGTTTTATTTCCCTCTATTCTTGCTATCTCAATGGGCAATCGCTCCCAGGACATTTTGTAACAAAGAGCATTTTCTGTTCCACGAGAACACAGATCCCTGGCCTGCAGCCTGGTTGTATCTGAAAGCCTAGTCTGTCCCTTCCCCCAACCTGAACCTCATTCTTTCTCCCTTTTTATAATTAAAAAAATAGTATTGTTACTTCTGAGGGCCTCAAGTGTATAGAATGAGGTCCCATAACACTAACATCAAGATCTGTCTGCTGGAGAGGATGTGGAGAAATAGGAACACTTTTACACTGTTGGTGGGACTGTAAACTAGTTCAACCATTGTGGAAGACAGTGTGGTGATTCCTCAAGGATCTAGAACTAGAAATACCATTTGAGCCAGCCATCCCATTACTGGGTATATACCCAAATGATTATAAATCATGTTGGTATAAGGACACATGCACACGTATGTTTATTGCGGCACTATTCACAATAGCAAAGACTTGGAACCAACCCAAATGCCCATCAATGACAGACTGGATTAAGAAAATGTGGCACATATGCACCATGGAATACTATACAGCCATAAGAAAGGATGAGTTCATATCCTTTGCAGGGACATGGACACAGCTAGAAACCATCATTCTCAGCAAACTCGCAAGAACAGAAAACCAAACACCGCATGTTCTCACTCATAGGTGGGAACTGAACAATGAGAACACTTGGACACAGGAAGGGGAACATCACACACCGGGGCCTGTTGTGGGGTAGTGGGAGGGGGGAGGGATAGCATTAGGAGATAAACCTAATGTAATTGACGAGTTAATGGGTGCAGTACACCAACATGGCACATGTATACATATGTAACAAACCTGAACATTGTGCACATGTACCCTAGAACATAAAATATATAAAAAAAGACCTGTCTTTTGTTTTGTTTTATTTTGTCTCCATCTCTGTCCCATTCTCTCTTTCCATAGGAACCCACTTGTAAGGTCCCACATCAACAGCTTTGAGCCTCACAGGCCCCTGAGACTTAGTTGTGAGCTCGCCTGCCCTTGCCAAATATGCTCCCACCCAGCGAGAAATGCTCCCTGCCTAGCTAGATCCCCTATCAACTGTGCCAGTTGCGCCCCACCCAATCCCCAGCCCAAGGGGTTTCACCTCCCTGCCAGCCCAAGAAATTATTCAAACAAGCCAACCACATCCTCCTGGGTAACTAGGGGGCACCCCAGCCTCCTATTACTACAAAGCTGCCCCTTCTAGGTCACTCAGCTTCCAAGTGCAACCTCCATGTGGCCCTGCATAGTGTGCCATGTCCTCTTCTCCCAGCTGTGAGTGTAGGTGACTAAGCTGCTGTCAGTATCACCTGTCTGATGTTGGGAATCCCTTCTTCACCAAGGGCCTGAATGGTAGGTGATCAGAGCACTACTCTAGGGTGCTAATGTATGCACTTCCAGACCATCTTCCATACTTTCTTTAGACATCTGTGTAGCCATTTAAAATACATCAAGTGCTTGCACCTTGCCAGAAGTTCTGTGCTTTGTATCTCACTGTTGCTTATCTGAGCGCTGCTCTCAGGGCTGCATCCATATTCCTTTGTCACTCACTGCTCCTGGATGTGCCAGTGGCTTTTACTGTGTGCTCCTATAAGTCTTTGAGGGCTCTCTCTGGTGGTGAGAGACAAGTAGGCTGGAAGTGCAGGGCAATTAACGCCCTGGGAGTGGCCCTCAATCAACGTGGTGAGAATACCCAGCTCTCCACCAGCGCTTCCAGAGATCACTGCCTGAGCAAATGAGTTGCACTCCAATCCTTGTCTTGCATTCTGATCTTGAGTTCTCTTGTACTTGAGAACTCCACATGTTGCTCTATGCAGACACATTTTCAGTGTGTCTGACTGTCACATGGAATCCCAACATGTGCTCATCACTACATCCAACATACCTATATCTCTGGCAACAGATGCCGAGATTGCCCAAGCCTGTCTACTATCAGACACAACGCTGAGCCAGCCATGCTTGGCCGCCTCTCTGTGTGGGCAGGTGAGGGGGGTGAGCTAGGCTCTCTGGGGCATACACCCGGGCGTGGGATTGCTGGGCTTTAGAGAGTATGCACACTTCATCTCACTAGGTGTTGTCAGACTTCTCTCTAAAGTGCCTGCACCAGCTTATTCTCCCACCAGCAATGTGTGAGCATTGACTCCCACTGGTTCGCAGGTTGGGTTCTCCAGAGACACTGAGAGGGTGTTTGGTGAACAAAAAGCTGATTATAAGGGATCGGCACCTAAGAGGAAAAGTGGCAGGAAGTGAGACTGAGTAGTAGAAGAAGCTGAACTATGAAGTGGGCACAGCAAAGCCTCAGCTGACCCTGCGGAGCCCTGGAGTGAGCACTGCTGAGATGGCCAGGCCGTCATAGTACATCTTTCCTCTGCAGTTGGGGCCAACCCGCAGCGAGGCTGTTTGCTGACTGCATGCCTTGTGCTCCCTTCCTTGAATGGGCATCTGGGGGATATCTCCCTTCCAATCTGACCTGTGAAAGTGGGAACTCATTGCTATTTTCATTTGCATTTCCCCAATCATGGGTGAGCTTCAACATCTCTTTATGTGCTCATTAGTAAAGCTGATATCAGCCAGCAGGAACCAGCTGTTGAAATAGCCTTTGTCTGAGCCCCCAGATGCTCCTCCGCACTGGCTTCCCCAACGCAGCCGCTCCACTGGGACCCCTGCTCCAGGGCCTCCCCATAATCCGGTATTGACAGGGATGCCTGGACCTGAGGGGCACTCCCACGACCCTGCAACAATGCTGGAGCCTGAGCCTGTGTGGATTGGTCAGCGTCTGTGCCATATGTGCTGTGAACTACTCAGAAAATCACAGGGAGTATCAGCTACTGATGCTTCCTTTCTGTGAATTGCCTGTTTATGACTTGTTCCCATCTTTGATTGGGGTGTCAAAAGCTCACTCTCAAGTCGCCCAGGAGGTTGCTGTTTCAGGTTTCTGGATCTTGTTAAAGGTGGGTGTGGAGTGGGGAGGGAGGGGAAGTGAGGGCTGGGGAGGAAGGTCCCTAGGCTTGCATCCCACAAGAATCAGTAGGCCTTCAGGCCACAGACCAAACAGATCCAAGGCCTAGAAGGTTGAAATGAGGCGACTGGGTTCCGTGGGCACAGGAGAGAAGGAGCCTGCTCCCGGGGAGGCTGGGAGCCCAGGTGATCAGCACAATTCCTCAGCATTGCTCCTGCACACCTCCTGTGCAGTGTTCCTGGCATGTGGGGAGGTGCCCTGCACTGCCTCCACCCAGGCTCAAGCCGCCTGACTCCATTACTCTAGCAAGGTCCCACTGGCCTCTCTGCCAGCTCCAGGATCTCTCACAAATGCCCTTATTTGCACGGAATCACCAGTAGCCGTCATTTCGAAAATCCAAATCTGAACACATCCCTTGAATTTTTAAAGCCTTTCAAAAATTTCTCCTTATCTATAGCATAAGAGCTCTTGGCCCAGCACACAAGATCCTCCCTAATCTGGTTTCAAATTCTCATCCCTGCCCCATCTCCTGTGCCCTGCCCATCTATTTCTGCCTTTCTCCATCCACAAATAGCTCTAGTGCTCTGTACCCTGTGCCTTTGCTAATAGGCTTCCTTCTGCCTTGAATGCCTCCCCATCCTTCCCTCCTGGACAGTTCTGGCTCTTGGGTCCATGTCACCTTATCTGTGAGGTTTCTCTGACTCGTAGTGGTCAAAATGAGTGGCCTTCTCCACAGGGCTTTCCCATGGTATGAGTCCTGGGATCAAAGTTAAATAATTAACCAGGTGAAGATAAAGAACAAAAAGGTGTATTCCAGGCAGAGGGAACAGCAAGAGCAAAACCTGGGGTAGGAGAGAACGTGGAAGATTTGTGCCCAAGAAGGTGGTAGCTCAGGAGGGCTGAATGGTAAAGTGTGTGAGTCGTGCATGTGTTAGGGGCCAGGTAGGAGCAGCCAGAAATGAAATCCAAGAGAGGCAGAAGCCGTGCGGTGGAAGTGTGACTTCCCTGCTGGTGACAGGGCGCCACAGAGTGAGTTATGCAGGAAGAAGCCTGGCCAGCTTGTCACTGGGTTCACGTGCCTCCTATAGGGCTGGCCCTGCTCAGCAGATTACAGAGCTGGAGCTTTTCCCAGAATCCTCCAACATGAGGAGCTCCCACTGACACTGGGCACAGGCACTGGCCTTCCTCAGCTCCTGGAAACTTGCTGCTTTGTGAGTAGTTTTGTTCCAAGGGTCCCGAGACTTCTGGTTGAAGGATAGCTGAACCCAGGTAAACTCTGGACTCACTCCTGAGGCTTCAGCTCCTATTAAAGTTGCCCCCTCGTCTTAGTGGGATATTTCTGAGAGGCAGCCAGTGGACCTGGAGACCCTCCAGCTTCACTGTTGGCTTCACTGTGGCTGGAGGGCTCCATGCCTTTTGTGTTTTTGACCAGATGGACTGTTTGCTTCAAACAGCTTTCAGAACTTAGGCTCCAACCAAGAGGACGTGGCTGCTATTAGGATGGAAGTAAAGGACAGTGCCCCAGCCTGAGCCCAAAGACACCCCCTCCCCCGGGGAAGAGCTTGTGCTGTGGCGGCCCCACAGAAGCCTGTGTTTTCATTACGAAGCAACTTTAGGAGGAGTGTGTTTGGGGGGAGAAAAAGACGGTGGGGTAATAAGTCTGCAATAATGGGTGCCATGTGGAGGAAAGGCAAAGTTACCCAGTAAAGGAATAGAAAACATGGTTTATATTTTCAACAGTTGGAGAAAGAAATGAAAACTGAATATTTGCTGCACCTGTGAAAACATATTTGATCATGACGGCAAGCCCAGCATTCTTAGTGTGGGATTCATATTTCATAACTCGTGTTCAAACAAGAAAAATGATTATAATGTTAAGTATTTCCTGAGTTTATTTTGATGGATGACAGAATAAGTACTGTATCTTTCACTCATTAAAATACAGATTGGTGTAATTTAATAAATGAACTTAATACACAGATGTTCCAGGCTGTTTTAGCAGGGTGTATATTAATCAACTTCTTTATATATGATCCTCTTTTATATTTTTGAAGAAACTTGCAGGAGCCAAGAATTTATTAGATTTGCATGCTGTAGGACGAGTATCAGATATCAGGTACATGCAGGAGTGTATTAAGATGAAACGGAGCCAGATCCACAGAGCAGCCCGGCCCCAACAAGGGTCGTCTCTGGGCTCCCGGCTGGCTCTCTGCGTTGTCTCAAAGAAGTCCCGATTCCCTGCTGAACTCGCCTGCTGCCACTGCCTCACAGTCACTCAGAGATGCCTCTGGAGACCTGGGTGGGAATAGTGGCCTTGTATACTTTGGTGGCCCAGATTGGGCAGTGGCTCTGTTGTGGGTAGAGTCCTGCAGCCCAGCAGGGGCCTCAAAGGCCCTTCTCAGGTTCCCTGGCCTCTCCCGGAGGCCTCTCAACCCAATGCTGCTATCCCTTTTCTCACTCCCTCTCGGCAGCACACTCGGGGCTGACGCTTTGTTCAGTCTGAGCTTGTTTGACAGGATGGAAGCTTGTCTTACTAACAAGAGCACAAACTCTGAAGGCAGGGGCTGTGCCTTCTTCATCTCCCACAGCCCCTGCTCCACGAATGTGGCTCATTTGTCCCCTGTCCTGGATCCATCAGAGAGCCAAGCCCAGTCTCCTGCTGGACCTGGCTTTGGAAGGGGAAACAGAAAGCTCAGCTTGGGCATCCTGGAGGGCTCTGGCTGGGAGTGGTCATCAGGGTGAGGACACTGTGCTCACTTAGCTCTCTGGCTGTGGACTGGCCCTGTGGAGGAGAGAGAAAGCATCAGAATGGGGACCTCACTTCAGCCACCCTCTCCTCTCCTTTGCAGATCCCGTTGAAAAGCGATATGGGGTCTTAGGAAAGTCTGTCTCTGGCTAGCAGCGGTTGCGTGCAGGGCTAGGAAGAAGGTCCTAGGCCAGATAACACATTTCTTGCGGTTGCTCTGTCCACACAGAACACATAGTTTTCTCTCAGAGCACCTTGCACACTCCTCATAGCTCCAAAACTGCAGTTATCCTACCCAATGCACGCACAAATACAGACCCCTCCAGGGCCATCTCACCCATTTCCGCACCTCATTCCTCATTAGTGTTTGACCCAGGCCCCCATGTCCTCCTGTCGTCGCCTGGGTAGATTGTGCAGGTTGGCTGGTACGGCTTTTGTGAGATGAGCTGCAGCCCAGAACACAGCCGCTGGCGTCACTCTGGCCCCCCCAAGGATGGGTGCCCACCGGTGGCTGCAGCTTGAGCTACCCCTTTTTCCCTGCAGCCCCCTGCACACCTCTGTGGCTCATCAATCACATGGGCAGGTCCTGCGGGTGGGTAGTGGCTCTGCTGTCACATGCCTGTTTGCAATAAGCTCCGGTCATAATCATTAATCATTCATTGAGGCTGTGGTTAGCGGCTCTCAGTCAAGGGAATGGTTTCAGGTTTTCCAGGCTAAGTGCCCCTCCAGCAAGCATCCTCAGTCCTTTCATGTCCAGTCATGTGATGTTTTGGGCACACTGAGCTGGCCACCAAGGTCAGGCTTTGTTCTGGAGGGCTGCTCTGAATGCTTCCCTCAGGGCGGGTGGAAGAGAGTTCTGGGCCCCAGCTCCAGTTCAATTGGGTTCAACAAATATTCAAACATTTCCTGAGCACCTCCTAGATGCTAGGACCTCTGCCATTGGGAAAGGATACATCCTGAAATTGAGAAGAGTTGGAGCATATTATACTCAGGGCTATGCCCAGCTCCACGAGGGTCCTGCCAGGCTTCAAGGGTGGGGATTCCAGTGTCTGAAGCTATAAGAGTTAGGGCAGGGGCTGAGAGTCTGGGTGCGGAGCTTGTTGGCCTGCTAACTGGATTGTGAAGATGGCCTGAAGATGTTGCTGAGGCTGAGGCTGCAGACTCTATTTCAGTATCTTTCCCCAATAATTTTTCTTGCCAAGACAACACATTCACTGTGTGATCATCCACTGAGGCTCAACTTTGATCTAATATTAGAACTCTGGGTCTTCAAAGGCAAGAGATCTCACCTGGTTGAGGGAATCAGGTGTGGAAAGCTATGGATAAGAGGAGGGATTTGGCTGGGCTGGGACCTCAGCAAAGACTTCCCCAGGCAGAAGTGGGCAAGGGAAGGCTCTCTAGGTGGACAGAGCAGTGGGAACAAAGGCATAGAGGACAGTCTGAGTCACTGGTGGCCAGGGTCCTTGTGCCAGGGCAGTGGAAAGTGAGGGTGGGAGACCAGGGCGGTGCGGAGGCACAGAATACTGGGCTGAGTCTCTAGCACTGAGGACCCCAGCTGTCACCACCCTGCCTGCCTGGTCCCTGTGTTCTCACCCACACTTCTCATTCCTGCCACACAAGATGCTTTGCGTGTGTGTGCCAGCTGAACAGCCATTCTCCCAAAACTTTTCTGTTTTTCTCACATTGTTTCCATCACCTGGAAGATTTTTTCTCTCTTTCCCTCCTGGAGAATTTCTACTCATCCTTCAAGATCGAGCTCAGATGCCACTGTTCCTTGCAGCCTTCCCTGACTGCCAGGGTCTGCATAATGGCCTTCCCTTTGGACTCCACACTGGGGAGTGTGCAATGCTGTTTACCAGTCACCTGGAGCTTACTTTTGGTGGGGAGTGTGGATAGTGATGACCTGAGACCTGCTTCTGCCACCCACTGCCTGTGTAACCACCTCCATCACTTCTTCTGTAAGAGGCAAACAATATTGCAAAGAATTGTGAGTAGCAATAAATAGAATTTTTAAAATGGCACGTGTAATATGCCCACTATGAAGCCTGGCACGGAAGAGGTGCTCAGACAAGGTTAGGCTGCCTCCCTTCCTGAGCACATTTTTCCTTGTATCACCATCCACATTGGCAGGTAAGTCTCTCCCACTAGGCTGGGTGAGCCCTCCAGGGAGTCTATGTTTCTGGCACCTTCTGCATCTAGCACAGTAACCGACTGGTTCAGAGCATGGGCTCATGCCAGGGCCACCTTCAACTCCTTCACAAGGAGAAGGAGCAGCGCTGAGCAGGGCAAGCTGTAGCTGTGGGGACCAAGTTTGTTGGTTTGCTTTTCTTACGAATGCTCTGATTAAGCTAGAAACTTCCTGAAGTCATACAATTCTTCTATCCCCAGAGAAAGATTTGAATAAAGTATCCTCTTGTGGGAAGGAAAATAGGAGGTAATTAGTTCAGTGGTTTTCAGACTTTGTAAAAGACTGGAACCACTTTTTCAAATGAAATTTTATATGGAATCTTAAGCTCCAAAAACAGACAGAGCATTATTTTATGAAGATATGCATATTTATTATTATTTATATTAATCATCGACTAATAAATTATCATGTCGACAAATATATTTATTATTATCTCAAACCTGTGACAAACAGAAAAGCACAATGAAGCTGTTTTAATCAGCACCAAAATTAGAAATTGGGCATTTTTGGGGATCCATGTCTTAGTTCAGTTTCAGAATCCAATTTACTTTCATATTTTATTTTGTTTTGACAGCTTAGAGAACATCCTACTTTTTAGTGCTGGGTAGATGCAAATGATTATTGTTCTGTGACAGTCTGTCTTGCGACCTCAGAGCCCTACAATTAATCAGACAAGTGGCAGGAGGAGCTCTGTGATGAGATTTCAAAAAAAAAAAAAAAAAAAGAGTTCACCAGGTCACACAGTGTTTTAGTTGTTCATTTGCACAGTGTTAGGACTGGTTATCTTATCGATTATATTAAATCACAGCGTTATCAATGACAAAAAACATTTTTTTTTGTATTAAGTTTTGAAATGAAATATTTCTGAAATCCGTAAAGTAGCTTCATGGGTGTTTGGGATCCGAAGCACATGATATGAAAACACTGAATGAGTCTACCCGTGTACACTACAGATGAGTAAACTGAGGCCTGGAATGTGACAAGGACACATCCAGGCCACACAGAGAATTGTTGGTGGGTTGGGATGAGAACTTAGGCCTCCTGCATCCCACCCCAGGCCTCCCTCAACTGTATTCTCTACCTCTTTTTCCTAATTTATGCCAATAAAAAAGTGTTTTGCTATTTTAAAAAATAAGTTAGACATCCAAACTCTGTCGTTTGGTTCATAGCTGAGGCCTTCTTACATTCCAGCAAGGGAGCGTGAAACAGGCTGCTTACTGGGGTCAAGAGTACAATCCGGAAACCTCCATCAGTGTCTTTCCATCTCACCAGGAGAATTCTGCCCTGGTGATAGATAATTGAAATGGATTTGGCCAGTAAGGCCTATATAAAATGATGATTTTATGTTTGTTCATCTGTCAGAAAAGTAGAAAGCAAAGCTGGTAATTTGTGTTAACTAAGCACCTTCATTATAAGAACTCAAGGGAAAGGGTGGGGAACAGAACTTTTTTTCGTCCAGCTGTCCCGGATCCTGAGGATGATTTGTGTCTTTAAGAAGAAATTCTAATAATGTTGAGCGTATGGAAAAGTTTAAGCCAAACACGACAGGTCATTTTCTAAGTGTTCAACTTGAATATCAAGAGCTGTGCAGCTTCCTTTCCCAAACTCCTGCTTTTCCCGGCTGGGCCATCTCATATTGTGCCTCCTGCAGGCTGCAGAAGTGGCCTCCATGAATCCTCAGCCCACAGACGGCATCTACCCAGTGAGCCACGACCTGGGACAGAATGTCACAGAGGGACCCACTCTGCCCACTTTTCACCTAAGGAGGCAAGAAAAGGCCTTGCTCTTGGGTGTGTTGGGATGCTCACTCATGGCTGCTGCAGTCTTCTCTTCACCCGCTCCCTCCTGACTGCAGGTTCCATCTGGAGAGTGCTCAGCACCCAATTCCAGACAACACTTTAAGGGTGACCCCTCTTGCATTAAGGCAGCCCTTTCTGGGGTTGTTCTTATGTATAGGGAGAATAGACTAATGGTCCCCAGCAGACTCCTCCATCCTCAGACATTCTTCCTCCACTTGATCTTCCTATGAACCTGGAAATCCCTTCTCAGAAGACAACCTTTCCTGTCCTGGCTAGAATTCAGGGTAGGAATGAATACCCCAGAAGATGGAGACTGACTCTCTTGTTGGGGTAAGTGGCTGGCATTGCTTTGTCTTTCAGAGCAGACATTTCTACAGGGTACAGAAAGCAAGAGGGCCCTGGGAGGCTGCAGTTGTAGAATAGGACCCCTGAGAAGAGAGGAGAGGAAACAGAGGAAGTTTGAAGTGCTCGGATGGACTGGGCTGTCTGATCTATTTTATCCTAGGAGAAAGAAAGCAAAGAAAGAGTCAATCAGGCGGGACATTTTGAGGTGGGGTTGTCTCGTACCCCTTGGGAAAAGGAAAGCTCTTTGTCTGACCAGCCTTAACTATTAAAGGTGATGAGTGATTCTTCAACTTGCAACAGAGATCCTCTCTTTGTAAAAAGGCTGAGAGCTAAGCTTTCCTATAGAACAAATTTCAAATAGGATTTGATTCAACTACACAGAAAGCGATTTACCCTCATACCTTCAAGAGCATGTTTGTTATGCAAAGCGAAATTGTAATTGGGCTTCAAAAGTAATCAAACAAAAATAAAGAGGTTTTTTTTTCTTTATTAGAAAAAATAAGGTGTCCCTGCCATACAAATAATGTTTGCTAATTCTGAAGGGTGTTGCTGTAGAGAAAGGAGAGAGAGAGAGACATGGATGTTTGTGGTCTTCAACTTGAGGCACCCCATGTGGCCTTGAGTTTCAGGTGGTCTACTACGGCTAAAACTACAATGTGGAGTGACACACTGTAACTAAACTTGGATGAAAACCATATCCTTTGAGACCAACACGTGCATCAGCACAGCTGCTCCTGACTGCAGCTGCAGAAGATAGACCCCTCCCCCACCCCCCACAATTTCCTTGGCTAATTAGGAACATCTTCCCTGGATGGCCACCTCTCTCAGGAATTTGGACACAAGGGCACAGCTGAATGCCTCTGCCTTTACTGAATTCAGAACCTTTTTTCTGAGAAAGTTGTACACTGAAGCGTTAAAGGCAGACCTGACAAAATAAGTATCAAAATGTTGCCAATGAGTTTTTTTTTATTGCTTTTTCTTTTGGAGCCTTGGTTGACCTTTATGTGTGAGGGGGTAGAAGTGTCCCCAGGAAATCTTAAAAACCTCAGAGGAAGCTGTTGACAGACTTCCAGAGAACTGGGTTTTTGTTTGTGTTCTGTAGGCAGAGAATAGCAGATGGACTTTGACGTACTCCAGACATATGAGCATAGTCCTAAAAACGCAGGTTTCTTACTTTTAGGCAATGTTTCCTCTTTGGCAGCATTACAACCCTGGAATAAAGAGTTTCATGGCACTACGGTAGGGTCCTGGTTTGATGGCAGTTTTTGAAACATTATAAAGAGCAGTCACCTGGAGGCAGAAGCCCTGTTTGTCAGGCAAGTCACCCAAGTGTCATCCATGGTTTCCTCATTTGTAAGTCTGGATAATGAAAAAGCTCTACATATACCCCTGAGCTGTTGTGAAGATTGGATGGGCTGCTGGAGAAACGTGAAACACTTTGTAAGCAAATAGAAGGCTGCAAATGCAGGAGCAGGATAGGGTGGAGGGGATGCAGCCATGCAGGGTGAGATCTGAGGGAAGAGAGAAGAGGAGTAGAGGAATGCTTGAATTAATTCCAGAGACAGACATTTTCTCAGTCTCCACAGAGATACACGATCTTCACCTGGAGACCTGAGCCTTGCTTCTATTCTATCTCAGAGGATTCTAGTCCAATAGGAATAAAAGGTCACTGCTGAGACGACCCAGTGTATTAATCTCCTTAGAATTCCCTGAGCATGTGACCAGAGGAAACATCCAAAAATGGGTAAGGCCCTGCTGCATTGACCCAGAGGTCCCTTAAGTTCCTGCTGTCCAGTTTATTCTGTGGTGCTGGAGTAGGAGTTGCTGGTGCATCCACAGTGAGAGCAGAAGAAGTGGGACCTACTATATGGAGCACAGAAAGGGAAAGATGCGTAACATTGAAGGTGGCTAGCCTTTCCATGGGCACTTACCCTGAAATGAAATCATAAAAGCTGATGACTCCTGGGCAGCCTGGGCCCAGAATCCTAGTCTTTAGTGTTAAACTGGCTTAGCCAGGACTCAGGATCATAACCACCAGCCACTCGTGGACCACTTAAACAGAGACTGTGGAGCCTCCAAAACCCAAGTTGGGACCATTAGTATTTTTGAGATCCCTAAAATCACTGAGCTGAGTGTCTGGTTAATGGAGGTGCTCAGCCTCAGCCCTTTTCTTTTTCCCATCCCCCACTACTTCTAGAAGAATCCAGGATTCTGGTCCAGTCAGCTCCCCAACAGAGGGCAGAGCTGGAGCTCTCCAAGGTGCTGATGGCCAGACCAACTCCCCCAGAGGGCACATTACAATGCAATTATGCCTTGAAGCCCATCCAGGCTACCTGGGGACCTTTCTTTGCCTCCCTTCTTGTGACAAAGAGGACACTCTGATAGGCTTGAGTGAAAGAAGAGGCTGGTTAGAAATTACAGGTTGGTATAAGAAGACTGACCAAAGCTTCTGAGCACACCTGAGAATGTAAGGATCATGCCCCAAAATGATGCCTGAAGGAGCCTGGCTTGGGAAAAGCCTTGGAAGTAGCTACCCTATGGCCAGCTATGTCCACACCAGTACATTCTCATTACCTGTGAGAAGTAGAAAAATGACACTTTTGGCAAGACTCTAAACCTGGGCAGAGGGTGGTGGGTACTTGGGGCATCCTCTCGATAGACTATAGACAAGACCAGTGAAGCCAGCTGAAGGTTGTTTGAGCAGTTCAAGCCAGAGCAAGCACTCTATTAGGGACAGTGACCTTATCACTTGGAGAATCCTAACAGCCCATCCTAGCAGGGCTTAGTGATCATGGGATGTGGCAGTGGGAGGGAGAGAGAGAAATGATCTTTTACTTTCAAGTTAATGGCTTGGGAAACTGGACAGATGATAATACCATTCAGCAGGAGAAGGAGCAGGTTTGGGAGTGGAATGATAAATGCAATTTACAACTGTTGAGTGTGAGGTGCCAGTGGTACTTCCAGATGGATTGTCCAATTGGAGTTGAGTATTCAGTTATGGAGCTCAGCAGAGCGGCCTAGGCTAGTGTTATAGACTTGGGAATCATCAGAAAAGAGGATATGGTTTAAGTGATAGGAGAAAGATCAAGCAGGGAAAATGTGTTGAGTGAAAGGAGAAGAGGGTGGAGAACAGGATTGTGATGCGATATCTCCATTTGCTGGGTGTCGTAAGGTTCTGAGACTGTCACAGGGCTGTCATCATCTGCTCACTGACAACTTTGCCAACCTCACACCATTCCAATCACTTCCTTTTCACTCTCCTCTGGCCACAGAAACCTTACTTTCCCAACACACCAAGCTTGTTCCTACCTCAGGGCCTTTGCGTTTGTTATTTCCTCTGCCAGGAAAGCTTTTACTGCATTGCTTCCTATAGCTGGGTCTTTCTCATTATTCAAGTATCAGCTCAAATAAAAACTCCCTGAAAAACTTATCTATATAGTATTAATTCTTCTAAGTCCCTCTCTACCTCAGCAACCCTGCTTTATTTACTCTGCAGCACTTACTATTATTGAAAGATTGTATTCTGTAATTGTGTACTTCTTACCATCAGTTTTCCCCAACAAAGGTATAAGCCTCTGGAGGTAAGGATCTCATTTGTCTTATTTGCTATTATATCCTCACCTTCTTCAACAGTACCTGCTACATAACAGCTACTTAATAAATAGTTGTCAAATGAATGAAAGAATTGTATTATAGGGGAAATGAAAACCAGAAAACTGTGAGATTCAGTTCAATAAATACTTATAGAGCACCTATTCTGTGTCATGAATTGGAGTACATGACAGAGGCACAAATAAATAACCATGATCTCTATAAGTTTGGAGATTATATAACTATAATCCCAAGGGGGAGATAGAAATATGAATACATACTTTTGAAAAGAGACATTCTACTAGAGAAATGAATGCCGGAAATTGTGGGAATTCAGAAGAGATGTACTTTGTAGAACCTGGAGGTCATGGAAGGCTTCCTGTAGGAAGCTGAGCCTTGGGTGAAGAGCCAGAGTTAGCCAGGTGGACAGGTATGAAGGGGGAATAAAGAAAAATCAAGTGAGGGAAGTTCTGGAGAAGATGAAAAGAGGGTAAGTCAAGAGTACTGTGATATCTTTGAAAAGGAGGAGGGAGCCATTTTCCTTGGAGATTAAAGAGAGGAAGATTAAAATGAAGGTAAATATTGATACATTGTAGGTATGTATGAAGCGGAAGATGTTGGTGTGGTTCTCTCCTGGTAGTCAGGATTCTGTGGGCATGAAAGTCACCTCAGCACCCATTTGTCCACGAATTCCAGGGCCAGTAAGAGGAGCTCAGATTTTGGCTCAACAGAACAAAGAACTTCCATGGTATATTAGTCCATTCTCATGCTGATATGAAGGAATACCCAGGACTGGGTAATTCATAAAGAAAAGAGGTTTAATTGACTCACAGTTTCACATGGCTTGGGAGGCTTCAGGAAACTTACAATCATGGTTGAAGGCACCTCTTCATAGGGTGGCAGGAGAGAAAGAGTACCAGCAGAGGAAATGCCAGACACTTATAAAACCACCAGACCTCATGTGAATGCACTCATTATCATAAGAACAGCATGGAGGAAACCGCCCCCATGATTTAATTACCACCCACCAGGTCTCTGTCTCTCAACACACTGGGATTATGGGGATTACAATTCAAGATGAGATTTGGGTGGAGACACAGCCAAACCATATCATTCCACCCCTGGCCTCTCACAAATCTCATGTTCTCACATTTCAAAACACAGTCATGCTTTCTCAACATTTTCCCAAAGTATTAACTCATTCCAGCATTAACCCAAAAGTCAAAGTCGAAAGTCTCATCTGAGACACAGCAAGTCCCTTCTGCCTATGAGCCTGTAAAATCAAAGCAAGTTAGTTACTTCTTGGATACAATGGGGGTTCAGATGTTGGGTAAATACATCCATTCCAAATGGAAGAAATCGGCCAAAATGAAGGGGCTACAGGCCCTATGTAAGTCTGAAGTCCAGTAGGGCAGTCATTAAACCTTAAAGTTCCTAAATGATCTCCTTTGATTCCATGTCTCACATGATGCAAGTCTCACATGATGCAAGAGGATGGTTCCCATGGCTTTGGGCAGCTCCACCCCTGTGGCTTTGCAGGATACAGCGCCCCTCCTGGCTGCTCTCAAGGCTGGTGTTGAGTGTCTGTGGCTTTTCCAGGCATACAGTGCAAACTGTCAGTTGATCTACCATTCTGGGATCTGGAGGTTGGTGACCCTCTTCTCACAGCTCCACTAGGTAGTACCCCTGAAGGGACTCTGTCTGGGGGTTCCAACCCCACATTTCCCTTTTGCTCTGCCCTAGCAGAGGTTCTTCATGAGAGCTCCACCCCTGCAGCAGACTTCTACCTGGACGTCCAGACATATCCATTACATCCTCTGAAATCCAGGCAGAGATTCCCAAACCTCAATTCTTGTCTTCTGTGCATCCATAGGACCGACACCACATGGAAGCTGCCAAGGCTTGGGGATTACAGCCTCTACAGCAATGGCCTAAGCTGTACCTTGGCCCCTTTTAGCCATGGCTGTAGCCTCTGTGACACAGGGCACCAAGTCTCGAGGTTGCACACAGTTGGTGCCCTGGACCCAGCCTGGGAAACCACTTTTCCCTCCTAGGCCTCTGGGCCTGTGATGGGAGGTGCTGCCACGAAGGTCTCTGACATGCCCTGGAGATGTTTTCCCCATTTTCTTGGTGATTATCATTTGGCTCCTCATCACTTATGCAAATTTTTGTGGCTGGCTTGAATTTCTCCCCAGAAAATGGATTTTTCTTTTGTACTGCATCCTCAGACTGCAAATTTTCTAAACTTTTATGCTCTGTCACCTCTTGAATGCTTTGCTGCTTAGAAATTTCTTCCACCAGATACCCTAAACGATCTCTCTCAAGTTCAAAGTTCCACAGTTATCTAGGGAAGGAGCAAAATGCCACCAGTCTCTTTGCTAAAGCATAGCAAGGGTAATCTTTACTCCAGTTTCCAACAAGTTTCTCATCTCCATCTGATACCACCTCAGCCTGGACTTCATTGTCCATATCATTCTCAGCATTTTGGTGAAAGCCATTCAACAAGTCTCTAGGAAGTTCCAAACTTTCCTATATTTTCCTGTCTTCTTCTGAGCCCTCCAAACTGTTCCAGCCTCTGCCTGTTACCCAGTTCCAAAGTTGCTTTCACATTTTTGGGTATCCTTATAGCACACCCCACTCCTGGTACCAATGTACTGTTTTAGTTTGTTCTCATGGTGCTATGAAGAAACACCTGAGACTGGGTAATTTATAAAGAAAAGAGGTTTAATTGACTCACAGTTCTGCATGGCTTGGGAGGCCTCAGGAAACTTACAATCATGGTGGAGGGCACCTCTTCACAGGGTGGCAGGAGAGAGAAAGTGCCAGCAGGGGAAATGCCAGATGCTTATAAAACCATCAGATCTCATGAGAACTCACTCACTATCACAAGAACAGCATGTGGGAAATCACCTCCATGATTCAATTACTCCCCAGTGGGTCCCTCCCACAACATGTTGGGATTATGGGGATTACAATTCAAGATGAAATTTGGGTGGGGGCACAGGCAAAGCATATCACATGATAAGAGCTGCCCCAAAATGGAAAGTGCTGCCGCTGGAGTCAGTGAGCTCCTCATCCCTTGCTGTGTCTGAGCAGGACCATTGCAGGACTTGGGCTTTGGATTGGGCAGTGTAGTCTACTGCCTTTTGGTCCTTCCTCCACATTATGGAGGGTAATTTGCTTTACTCAAAGTCTATTGATTAAAGTGTTTGTTTTCTTTTGAAACAGGGTCTTGCTCTGTCACCCAGGTGGAGTGCAGTGGCATGATCTTGGCTTACTGTAACCTCTGCCTCCCAGGCTCAACCAATCCTCCCACTTGAGCCTCCTGAATAGCTGGGACCACAGGTGTGTGCCACCATGCCTGGCTAGGTTTTGTATTTTTTGCAGAGATGGGGATCTTGCTATATTTCCCAGGGTGGTCTCCAACTCCTGAACTCAAGCAATCTAACCACCTCAGCCTTCCAAAGTGCTAGGATTATAGATGTGGGTCACTGTGCCTGGCCTACTGATTTACAAGCTAATCACATCTAAAAAATACCTTCATAATCACATCTAGACTAGTGCTTGACCAAATATCTGTATACTATGGCCCAGCCAAGTTAACACATAAAATTAACCATCCACATTTGGGACACCTGCTGTGAGCCTGTTCACAACCATGTCAGCTGTGGGCAAATAATTTCGCAGGTTATTTAAGGGCCAAGGTGTCCCTCCTTCTTATTCTGCTCATCACAGACATGCACTCGGGGATGGAAGAACAGGGAATGTTGGTGCCCTTCTCAGGAATTTGCTCACATTCCTACCCAATCATATTTGCTCCTTCCATCCTGGTCCTTCCAGATTCTCCAGTCCAAATCTCACTTCAAACCCCTTTCCCCTGACATTACATTTTGGACAGTCGTCATTCTCTCCCTGGGAATTCTCCCTCACATTTGATGCCAGTATGGAACACATTGACCCTTTCAGCAGATAATAGATTCTTCAGCTCCCACACTGTCCTTCATAGGTATGGGAAAGTTACGATACAGAAAAATTCTCATTTCCATTTTGAAGTTGGAAAATTTCCAATGGAAAGGAATCATATTACCTGCCCCCAAAATCTTTCAAAGCAAGTCTCGTGCTGCCAACAGTGGGGTTTTCTGCATAGCCACACTGTTCCCCATCTGTGTCAGAATCCTCAGTGCATTTTTCAAGCTTAGTGCCCCAGACATCTCCAGCCTAATAAGAATAAGGTGCCCTGGGCTGGTTCCCAGCCAGGGAGGGAGTGAGCAGACACACATTCCTTTGAAGCCTGTTTCAGATTCTGGAATGCTTTACTGGAAACCACACAATCTCAGGAGAGATTCATCACCTCTCGGTGCTGCCTTTGGACTAGGTCAGGACAGGGGCCCCGAACCCCTGAATGAGACAGTGTCTGCCCTGATTAGTGGCTTCCTGTGTCGTGGCTGCAGGAGTTATTCAGACCTAGCCTAGGCAGATCTGGCTGAAATTCAGAGTGAACTCCCCACCTTATCTCCTCTCTCCCCATCCCTCCTCTTTCCTCATCCCATAGTTAGCTCCTACATATGCATGGCTGAGAGATGCTCACAGAGGGTGAGGATTCAGTCTTTGGAAATCTGGACAGAAACCCCAGGGCCAGAAGCACAAGCAGAGAAAAGCATCTCTGGGCTTGGACCTGGAAACATTCTTCTGCCCAGCAACTGGGGATAGGGTTTGCATATTGAGGTGGAGGTGTTCCAGGCAGGCAGCTGTGGGGATAGTCATGTGAGCTCTGGATGTGAAGTCAAGTGCCTTGAGACCCTGTGCTGATTTTTCAGTTCCCTTCATGGTGACCTCAGGCAAGTCACATAGTCAGAGAATAGTGATTGCCAGATGTCCCCATGGGAATCATCTTTCTACCTCTCCTACTTTAGAATTGGGGAACCTCCAGGAATCCACAGGACTGACTTAAGGTCTCACAGTGAGGTGGCGTCAGAGGCAAAACTAAAAGCAAAGTATCCCAACCTATTTGTTTCCCAATCATTGCCTCAATTCCTCCTTAATTTCTCTAGACTTCAGATTTTTTCCACTGCCAAATGAGGGCCAGTAATATCTCCCTCCAAGGACCCCTGTCAGAATCAAAGACGATCATAAAGATTCTACAAAGGTGACAATGCTGGGTTCTCAGAGGCCTCTTGGAGCCTTAGTGGCACCTACTTACATGTCCTGACCTGGGAGCAGCTGTAGGTTGCTGTCCTATATTTGATCCATGGGTGTGAATTGCAGGTTTGGGGATGCCAGGGTTGATGCCCAGCTGGTGCTCAGGACTATGTCTGTAACCGTTGTTAAAAACTGCAACACTTGCTGCCCCAAACTCTCTGAGTGCCCTTCTGCCACCTTGGCCCCTCCCCCAGTAATTGTTGGACCCTCTCACAATCCAGAAATTAAAGGAGAAATATCTGAGAGAGCAGGAGTTCTCTAAGGACCCTGCTCTAGGCCCATTGCTCCTCAGGATGGTCAGTACTCCATCATATAATATGTTTTGAATATCCCTGTTTTGGTTATCTCTTTTTATGCAAAAAACTGCCCTGAAACTTTTTATTTATTATTTGTGATTATCTTTCAAAGGTCTGTGGGTTGACCAGGCTCACCTGGCTGACTCCCCATAGGGATCCCTCATGTGATTGCAGTCAGATGGTCATTGGAACTGAAGTTTATCTGAAGGCTCAACTGAGCTGGACATCTGAGAGCTTGTTTATGTCATTAGCTGTTGGTGGTGGCTGTCAGTGGGAGCTCAGTGGGGCTGTCAACTGGAACATCTATGCTTGTCCTTTCCAAGTAGCTTTGGCTTCTCACAGCAGGGTGCCTGATTTTCCAGAGAGAGAACGAGAGCATCCCAAGAACCAGCATGTCAAAGGCAGGAAGCAGAACTGGTCCTGTGTTATTTCTACTGTGCTCTACTTGTCAAAGTGGTCAAGAGCCCTCCTAGATTCAAGGGCATGGGAGGATGCCAAGGTCACATTGTAGAAGAGCATATCAGGTGGGAGATATTCATTTTTGGATATCTGTCACTCCTGGAAAACCTCACCAGACTTGAAATCAGGCTGTCTGAAGTCCCCTCCCTTTCCTTCCCAGGCGGGCCTTCATCAACTAGGGTACAAGAGTCTCCTCCCTTCCCTGAAGTTCCCTGTCCTTCCTTTTTACCTCTCTATCCAAGAAAAGAGCTGCAAGCAGTTTTTCACACTCTTACACCAAAGGTCTCCACAGACACTTCAGCCAGATTTGCATCAACTACATGTAACATGGCATGTCATTTCTTGGCCAGAACAAAGGGTGACATGAACCTCAGAGGTGTGAAGGAGACCAGTGTGGAATTTCTTTTTCTGTATGTGGGTTGGGGAGAGGGGGAGTGTGGCAGGAAGCATTGTTGTCAGAAGTTTTGGGGCAAACTTTGGTCCCTGCCAGAGAAATGGGTCTGAGATAATGATGGAATACAGTATGTCATGAAATAGTTATCTGAAAAGACTTTGCATTCCCTAAGCAAGTCAAAGCTCCATATCTTTGTAATTAAATTCTCACTCCTACCTGCAGGTTCCTGCCCACCTAAGTTGTATTCTGAGAAGTGCCTGTCCAGCTCCTATTGGTGCTCAGAAAGACTGTACCCTCATGTTGCATGAGCCAGTGGAGGGATTGGGGTCATCGTCAACCATCATTAGTATCTACAGCCATTGCACTGGTCTCATTCTCCCCTTTCAGTGTAAAGTATGGATATATCTGAAATCCATGTCCCTGCCATGCACTCCCTAGCACCTCTCCCTGTCCAACCCTTGCCAAGCTGTCTTAGAGAGAAGAATTTGCATGCCCTTCTGTTCAACGCAGGAAAAACGAAGTGACTTTTTGACTCCATTCATCCAACCCCCAATGCACTTTGTAACTGAGGGAAAATCTGTTATTCATAAAGAAAAACAAAGGATGATAAATTATATGACCTTATAAAATATATTAACATGAATCCACACCTTCTTCTGGATAATTGAATTTAGGGTGACACCAGCCAGAATCTACTGCTTCTGCAGGAATGCCAGTCTCCCTCTCTTGATTTTCATTCTTTTAGTACAATCTCACAAAGACCTGGCTAAGTCCAAGGGCCTCCATTGTCTCCAGGCCAGCACGTGTTATAATCTTGTCCACAATTTCATTGCTCAGTCTGAGTTAGGAGCTTCATTAAAATGATATGTCTTTCTCAGAGGTGTAAATGACAAGCGACCTTCTAACAAAATGTGGCCTCATTAGATGACAGGAAGAATTAAATGTCACAACGCAGGATGGCAAGGTTTTGGTATTTATGAAGGTCAAATCAAGGGTGAGTAATATAACAGAGTATTCCATTTAAAGTCAGACCAGTGTTCCTGGGAAACATTGTTGCTGCTGCTCTTTGGTGCTGTAAGAAATGGGTTTTCTGTAGGCTTTGCTTGCAGTGTGAGTCTGTGGGCTGTTTATGGTTTGCATGAAACAACCACCATATTTTAATTATAACTGGATGACTGGTTTGGGAAAACAAGCTGGAAAATGTCCAGAAATAACTCATTTCTGCCAATGGTTTTAATCTTCCATTCTAACCAATTATTCATTGGTGAACCGGCATTTTGCCAAAGACGAGGCTTCAGGAGACAGGCTGCTTTGCTCATCTGAGAATCCCAGTGATTTGGCTCTGTTGGACATCCTGTCTTTGCAGATCTTGTCTTTATCTCTTCAAGTAATAGAACGAATCTGATTTTTAAAGCTAAGATCAGTGCAATTCACTGCACTGGGGCTAGTCAGTGTAATGACGAAAGGACTTAGGGTTTATAGGAATTGGCATTCTGATTGAACCGATCCTAAGATCTGGAGGCTGTTGAAGCAAGAAGCAAGGGAGAATTGCGAGGATGAAGAATGTTGAGACACACAGCGTGGTCCATTTCAGGTGGAAGGAGTTTGTCTTCTTAAGCCCCCATCTTCTTGGGGACCCAGGAACATGGCCGCCATATATGATTGTGTAGGTTATACACAAGTGCACCCAGTCAAAGGGATGAGTTGTGGGCAAGTTTTCACCTGTGCTCCAGTTGCTAAGCCCTGGGGCTAGGCTGTATCTATGCAGGGCTGGGCTTGGCAAACTGTGACCCATGAGTCAAATCAGGTCCACCACCTGGTTTTGAAAATAAAAAATATTTTAGAACTCAGGCCCATTTATTGATGTGTTGCCTGTGGCAGCTTTTGTGCTACAGTGGCACAGTTGAGTAGTTGTGAAAGAGATCTTATAGTCCCCAAGGTCTAAAGTATTTACTATCTGACCCTTAACAGAAAAAGTTTGCAGATAACTGAACGAGAGGTAGGGGCATCTTTTTTTTAATTTGCAAAAGGCACTCTCTTCCTGCCAATTCCTGCCAATTCAGAGTTGGATCTTAAAGAGAGGGTTGCATTTTTCTAATTTGCACAAAGGTGCCTCATGGGTTAGCATGGCCTTATGGAGGAGATCCCAGGCATGTCCCTCACAGGGTGGAAGCCTCAGAGTAGTCAGGGCGGCTTGCATGGCCTCACCCCAGCCCACTGCAGGCTATTGCTGGACTCTGGAGCTGGTTCCAGGCAGTAGAAGAGCCACAGGCCTGTTGCTCAGAGAGGCTGTTAGGGGAGCCAGGGGCTGGTTGCTGCTGCTCCCAGAGGTAAAACAAAATGCTTTCCTTGTTCATTTTCCATATAACTGTAAAAGAGAAGGTTTGTTTTTGGATCTTTGTCGCTGGCCACTTCATAAAGAAATGCGAACTGTCTCAAGACTTATCATCAGCCACTTGTTTACACAGCAGGGCTGATTGACACGGTTTATTTTTCTGCGGTTTTTCTTCTAATCTAAAGTGAAATGTGAACTAGTGAATTCATGGAGTTCGCTTCACCTTTTGCAACCCAGAACCTGCAAGGGAGGTGCTGTTGGTCCTTATTGCTGCCCGGTGACTGTTTTTACATGTGTTAACATTATATGTCCTACTTAGATCTAGTTGCACCCACCTGAAAGGTCTGGCCAACAGTATCTGAAAACTCCAAGATCCCTTGTCCTCCCCAGGGAATCAATGGACCAAACAGGACCAGTGCTTTGTAGAACATGCACCTGGAAGGGAATTCAGAGTTGTCCTGTCTTTTGGAAGCTCTGGAATCCCTCCCTGGGTTCAGATAGGAGTCAGCCCTAGTGAGGTACAGCAGCTTTCCCAAGGCCTCACAGAACTTGGTGGTACCTCCTCTGCTCAACCGTCTGTGGGCAGGACTTGGAGTCCAGGCAGAGTTTTGTGGCAGGAAAGAGATCCCATGGTGGCCCGGATCTCAGGGAGTAGGGGCCTGGTGGGAATAATGTTGTCTACACTTTCAGCATGCCCAACACATGTAATCCCATTGGGTAGCCCCAACATCCTCTGAGGCTGACACTGCTTCCTCATATTCCATTAGTTGTTGTATATATTTTACAGATCATTTCAAATATGTCTATCTGGATGGAAGGGAATGATAAATCTAATGGCCTGTACATGTTAAAGGGACATTATAATGGGAAAACAGCAAGCATAACAACAAAACCTCTAGTCTCATTAATGCCATACCCTATTTTTAAAAAGTTGACTATGAGAAATCACAACAGAAATGTGCTGGGTACAGACAAGGTCATGAGGACAGATCTAGGAGTCTGAGGTTTGGGGGAGCCTGAATCAGGGATGAGAAGGTTCTTCTTAGAAAATAGTGCCACAAGGGGCTGCCTCGCATGGGACAAAAGCCCAAAGCTGTTAGTTGCCTCTCCTTGGAGGAGAGAGACATCAAGATGGGCAGCATCCAGAATCCACAAGGTATTTTCAGGCCACTTCTAAGGGCTGCAGCCACTCTCACCAGACCCCAAGAAGACAGGTTTGTCCTTTCCCTTCCTCCTGGTCTTGTGGCACCAGCCTGTTGTCCACAAGGTTGCGGGAGCCCTAGAGCTTGGCCTGGGTGTGTTATGCAGAACATGCACAGTACCAAGGTCTGTCTGGAGCCTGCTTTCTGCAGGACTTCATGCCATGTTGCCACCTTGCCTCCCATATCTTCACCCCTCCCCACTCCATACAAATCCACGTTACTCACGGAGACTCTGTATTGGCTACAGGAATCTTTTGTGGGAGGATGGTTGGCTCTTTTTCACTGGGCATCTTCCTCATAACTGAGACACATCAACTAGCCTTGCTCAGCAAACGAACAAATTCCCCCAAAGTAAGTTGGGGGAGTGTCATTGATCTTAGGACACACTGAACTGAGTGCAAGTGTGTGAGCGTGTGTGTGTGCATGCGTGTGACTTCCTCATGGGAACCTTGTTAGCCCTCTCTGCCTTCACTGGGAAGACGTGCATGCAGAAAGCAGGATGAAACATTTCAGATGAAACGAGGCAGGGTTTGAGGCCTGGGAGAGAGTGAGAACCCTCGCACCTCTCCCTGAAGCCATGTCTCATTCTCTGAATCCCAGCTTTGGAAAAGGCTCTCATTTATTTGGGAACGTTTGTTGGGCTCCTGCCTTGCCTAGTGGCACAGGAGGGATTTGATGGTCTGTAAAGGCCTGTTCCTGCTTGCCAGTTTGTGGTTCAGGGACAGGTAGAAGATAACAAAAGTTTCTTACATTCAAGTTATGAAATCTTTATCAGAAGAAATCAAATTCTGTCCTAAGTTGACTTTCTCAGGTCTATATCACCAATCAGAAGCAATTCTTGAAGGAAGACTTGTCTATGCAGGGCCAGCAGTTGATAAGGATCTTAATTTCTCCTCCCTACTTATGCATCTCTCTTCCTGTGAGTTGGATGAATCATCTGGTTTTGGTGGAGACCACTTTGGCCAGGGCTCCACAGCACCAGAGCTGCAGTCTCTAGAGTCTGAGAGACAGAACTGAAGTTCTGTTCCTTTTTGTAAGGGATAGACCCAGTCCTCGGGTTGTACCAGCTAGAAGAAGGAGACTCTCAGGATTAATTTCACCTGAAATCAAAGCCAAGAATTCCAAGAGTGCCATCCTGTGCAGGGAGGGCCGGGCATGAACCCTGGTGCAGGGTGGGAAGGATCAAAACAGACTTTAGTCTTTCAGAGGGGATGGCACAGACTGGAGTCCTGTGTCACGGAGATTAACCTAGCCATGAAAAGCACAGATGTTTGCATGCTCCAAATCTTTTTCTGAGTCAGACCGTTTTACACAATGGATCCATGCTTTTCTCCCTCTGCAAATATGCTGTGAACTGATGAGTAGAGTCTTCCCACTTTTCCACTCTCCAAGCACTGCCTCTTCAGCTTCCCTCCTTTCTCAGGCCTTTTCCTCTTCTGGAAGTCTTCCCTGTCCATCCCAAGCCCTCACTGGTGTAAGCTCTCACCTGTCTGAGTGCCCATCTTGGTGATGGGCATAGGAAATAGCCCAGCTTTGCTCTCAGACTTTTCTTACTGAAGGCCTCCTCTCTCCTAAGCAACTGTCATCTGTAAGCTTGGTCAGTTTGGGGGAAACAAAGGACTTGGACCCAGGAAGTTACCTAGATAGGTGGGGGCCAATAGAAGTGAGGCTGTGTACAAATCGGGACACTTCTTCAGGAACGCAGCACTGACTTGACCAGCTTAATTCAAAAGTGTGGCATGTGCCAGGTCTCAGCTGCTTGATGGATGGGTTCTTCCCAGCCTCGCAGGACCTTCTGTCTTGCCACGGGTATGACAGAAGGTATTTTATTCCCAGGGCTACATCTTTGTTAACATCATTAGTATTTTCAAGAGGTTATTTGTAGCAACTGTTCAGCTTTTCCCCTAAATGACCGGACACTGTGACCACACTTGCTTTTACCCCTGATTTCCTGTAGCCTCCAGGAATTTTGGGGCTGGCCAGAATTTCCAGACACTCAGAGGGCTGTTGAGCACTGATGACTAGCTAGGAGCAAAGGGTTCACAGAGAATATGAGGCGATGGGGGCTGGAGCATTTGTCCTTCCAAAGACCACATACATTTAATATTTAATCTCCAGATTGTGTTTTCTTATGCTATTGGACATCACCAAACATCTTTGAAAGCAAGAGCAAGATAAATATTAATCTCTTGCCATTTGTTATGAAGATTTCTCCCCTTCTTTCTTTGGGTTCAGTATCTTCTGCTTTGGATAATGTCTGTGTAATTGAAGGACATCTGACTAATAAAAGAATGTTTCTCCCTGGAGCCTAGGATCATGAGTTCAAAGATAGTCTTTGCCAAGAGTACATAACTGCTTAATGGCTGGCATAGGTGACAAGTGCTTAGTGGTTTTACTGACAGAGGAACCCATTAGTCCCAGGAAGACGAAAAAGATTTAATTTGGCAAATACTCGTTTGGGTTTCACTCAGACAATGGGAAGGTACCAGGACATATTGCCTGGGGAAAGGATGATTTTGGGGGGACTAGTCATGGTCCTTGGATTTCTTGTAGGGAAGAAGGAGAGCAAATAGAATATGTGGCCCCAGAGGGCAGGAGTAGGACTGATAGGAGACTTGAAGAGAGGCTGATCTATTGCCAATAGAAAGCAGAACTTCCCAATAATCAAAGGGCAGTGATACCTCCAGTCCCGGGGAAAGACAACAGAGGCTGGGGAAATATTCATCAGTGATGTTTCAACAGAGTTTTCCTATAAGGTAAGAGACCTAGAAAGCCAAACGTACAATAAAAACATGCAATCTGTTGACTCTGAGTAAAATAACACACACACACACACACACACACACACCCGGTTTTAAACATTTTAATGGTATTGTTCATTTTTAGTGCAAAAATAATGAAGCAGGAGGATAGAGGAAAGAATGGTACAAATTTAGAAATTTACAAGACATTTGATTATCATGTATCTTGTTAAAGAAGTAATGATTTTTCATCCAAGATTAGAGTAGTCCTGGCAATCTTGGTTAGAACTTGACCCTCTTTCTCAGCTTAAAGGAGAAGAGCTCCCCTTGGAACAGAGTCAAACCAGTCCTGATGGCTCCTGAAAGGCAGGGTTTACAAGCCAGGCCACTCTGGGAGACCAGGAAAGCTGGCTGAGGTCCCCTGTGTACCTGCCACCCACACATGCCTGCTCCGACGTGTATGATGGCAACCAGAAAAAGGGAGCCATCAAGTGCCTCATTGCATGGTAGACCTCAACGGCCATCTCATGTCCTCCATCATTCCCCACCCCACCCCCATCGTGTGTTTCTGCATCTCTTTGAGATAATGCTGGCTGCTGGGTTGCAGTCCCACCCTTTTGCTCCCGCTCAAAGGGCATGCTTAGGCAACCCAATAATAAAAACAACTCGAAGGGAGACCAGCTGTACTTATAAATAAACATCCCAAGCACATTAATCTGCTGAAGGTTTTTATGAGGGGAAGCATAAAATTTCAAATAAAGGTCTAATGGGAAATATGTCCAAAATGTTGGAATTAGTGATGCTCTACAGTAGGGAACTGCCCAGATAGATCCATAAAACAGAATGTAACTAACAACTGATTCAGTTTTAAGACTTCGGCCCTCTTACTCCCACACCTGAGTTGTATATTTTATCTGAAGGGCTGTTTCATGTTCCAGAATCGGCTCTGTTTGCAAGCGAGCTGTCAAAATTTTACAGCCTCGACTTTAAAGAGCAGGACATTTCTTTCCTGGAGAAGAAGGCTAATAGGAGGTAAAATGCAGGGATTATGGGCTCTCCCACAAATCCAGGCTAGCAGATGCTCCTCTTTCTGTAATCAAAATGAATGTTTTCTTTGGACCTAGCTAGGAAGGCCCCTTTCAAATGTCCCTGGGACCAGGAGACATGTGCCAGGCCAGATAACAGTTTGGAAACAGATTGTGAGGGAAGCAGGTGTCTAGCTCTGAGTACCTGCTCCTTCAGCCATTCAGGACAGACAACTTTTAAAAAATGATAGGCGATTTTCTTTTTTTAAGTGCAAAATAGGAGATGGCATATGGTTAGTCTTGCTCCCTGCCCTGCCCTTCACCTCTGTTAACAATCTGCTTTCTTCCTTCTTCTGGGGTGATACTGAGATCTGTTTGACATTCTTTTCTTCCTTAACTTCATATCTCAATGCCCCACCCCCAACCCCAAATAAGAGCCTTTGGAGCAGTGACAAGGACTTGGACTGGGGAGTTAAAATGGGTTCAAATCCCTACTCTGCTGCTTACCAGCTCACCAAACAAGTCATTTATCTTCCATGTTCTCATGGGAGAAAAGGGGGAAAGACACCGACACCACAGGCTCATTGTTGGCATTCCATGAAATGGCCCAGGCGGCAGCTGCTGCTTGGGCAGGACTAGGTTGCTGAGGTTCATAGTCCTGGCTCTACCACTTAATCCTTGATCTCTGAACAGACACACTCCCCTCCCCGAGTCTCAGTTTCCTCATCTATAGAACAAGAATAATAACCCCTGACAGGGTTGTTAAGAGGATGAAAGGAAATATGTACAGAAAGTGTCTGTGGAGTGCCTGCCTCACAGTGGGAGCTCAACGAATATTTATTCTCCTTGCTATTATTTAAGCAGAGATCAGGCTGGTTTGTAGTCTGACTCACCCAAGCACCACATGAGCTAAAGTCCAATAAAGGCAAAGCCAAGCCCTCCATGCCCTCCTCACCTTGCTCATGATGAAGCCCTTGTTTCATTCCAGTTCCAGCCCGTCTCTAACCCTGGGCTTGTTTCTCACTTCCAGGTCAGCTCACATGCGTTGGACTCTGCCTACAAGCTGGGTTCACCATGTGTGAGTGACGCAGCACTGTCTAAGGGTTTGGCTTGGATCCCCCTAGCTGTATCCATCTCCTATACCTGAGACAGGGTCTTCCATGCTAGCTCCATCCCCTGCACCCCAGATACCAGCTCTGGTCTGCTCAGCTGCCCTCAGAGATGAGGGTGGGTTCAGCTTCAAACCCTAATGGGAAGAATAATGATTCAAGGTGGAGGGAAAGAAGTTCATCCTATATCTTCCCCGCTCCCCCACCCCCCCACTCCTATTCTGGAGTCCAAACACTACTTTCATCACCTGCTCTACTGACTGCAGTCTGACATCAAGACAGAAGAAAACAAACAAAACAAACACACTTGCCAACAGCCCTGGGAAGAACGATGGTACCGAAGCCAGTGCCAGTGTTATGATCTATTCCCAGTGCATTGTCTCGGTGGATCACTTTCCACTGACATCGACTCATCTCGGCATCTTTGTCCACATTGCCTGCCTTGTGCTAGCTCCTGTGGTTCTTCAGTTTCTCTTGATTTGGAGGGCACCATCTCCTGAGTGAGACTGAATTAGTGGGGAGTGGATTCCATGGCCTAAACCTCTTCGTTTCTCTTGTATCTCCCATCACAGAGAAGAACCTTAATAAAGACCAAAGCGAGGAAGCCCAGGCCATGAAGAGAGAGCATGTTGGAGGTGCTCAGGCCAGCAACCACAGTGGGGGCTCTCCGTCTCCTCCACTGCTAGACCTGTGAGTAAGAGGGCCTCCAGAATGTCTCTTGCTTCACCCACTACCTGACCCACTGCATGAGGGACCTGAATGAGAACCCGCTAGCTGAGCCCAGCCAACCCCTAGAAACACGAAGAATAATGATAGTAAATGATCATCATTAAGTACTATCAGGCTGGGGTGGCTTGTTGAGCAGCAATAAATACCTGGATCACTGATCACCTAAACAGCTCTTTGGTTAATGGCATAGTCACCAAAGTCACAAGTCATGCACCCTGGAGAGGCTTAAAATGCCACTATTAGTTGGTGATGGGTGGTGGTTCCAGGTGGCAGCAGTACCCCTGCCTTGACTGCGTGCCAGGCCTCAGGACTGACAGGAACCTTGGGCTGTGGGATTCCTCTAGCTGGATCCCTGGCCTGGGGAGGCGTTGGCTGCTTGGCTCTTGTGGGGTGACCCACCCTTCCTTCTCCAGCAGAGCTGGGAAGATATCCAGGGCCAGCTGTGTGCTTTGGAAGGCTGCTCCTCGGTTCCTCAGCACTCCTCCCCAGTGCGGGAGTATAGGATTAACCTCCAGTTTCACACCCTGGAACTCCAAGTACCATACAAGGTTCAGTGTTTTTCAGGTGCAAGTTCTTTATTTGGCTTTTAGAGAATGAGTACAATAACAAGTTAGAAGATGCACGTCCTCAGGGGGTGAATCTGGGAATCACAAGAGTAAAGGGGTTTCCAGTTACCCTCTGGCTTGTGCTCAAAGTCCTCACTCTCCCTGAAGAATGGGTGTGAAGGCTCAGGCCACGCAATGGTCTGGGAATGGAGACTTGGAAGAGAGGACCGAGGTTCTTCAGAATTACAGTACATGCCTTCAGCCAGCAAACAGGTGGCCAGACAGAAAGGAAGGGAGAGGGAGCTGTAATGAGGCTGTGTGATAAGCATGGTATGCTCTTTCAAGATGCATTGTGCAGCAGTTGTTGGCCTGTGCGTATCTATCTGTGTCTTACATTCATTCTTATGAATGTCTGTGTCTTACCCAAATTCATATGTTGATGTCCTAATCCTCAATATTATGGCATTTGGAGGTGGAACCTTTGGGAAGTAATTAGCTTTAGATGAGGTCATAAGAATGGAGCCTCCATGATAGGATTAGCACCTTTATAAGAATAGGAAGAAAGCAGAGCAGAGCATGCCTTCTCTCAGCCATGTGAAGATATAACACAAAGACAGCCACCTGCAAACCAGGAAGAGAGGCCTCATCACCTCACCATGCACTGAATCTGCCAGCACCTTGACCGTGGACTTCCCACCCTCCAGCACTGTGATAAATACATGTGTACTGTATAAGCCAGTGGTTCCCAAATTGCCAGGGATAAGTTTTCCAGGGACAGAGGGTGGAGGAATGGTTTTGGGATGATTCAAGTACATTACATTTATTGTGCACTTTATTCTATTATTATTACATTGTAATATACAATGAAATAATTATACAACTCACCATAATGTAGACTCAGTGGGAGCCCTGAGCTTGTTTTCCTGCAACTAGATGGTCCCATCTGGGAGTGATGGGAGACAGTGACAGGTCATTAGGCATTAGATTCTCATAAGGAGCATGCAGCCTAGATCCCTTGCATGCACAGTTCACAATGTAGCAATGTGATTCCTGCTCCTATGAGAATCTAATGCCACCACTGATCTCATAGGAGGTGGAGCTCAGGTGGTAATAAGAGTGATGGGGAGTGGCTGTGAATACAGATGAAGCTTTGCTCACTCACCCACTGCTCACCTCCTGCTGTGTAGTTGGATTCCTAACAGGCTGCTGACTGGCACCGGTCCATGGCCCAGGGACTGGGGATCCCTGGTTATAAGCTACCCAGTTTACATATTTTGTTATAGCAGCCTGAGTTAAGAAAAGCACTAATACCCTATTTTTACTTTGTCTTATAGGCATGGAGGAAGCTAAGTAATCATCTCCTCCAGCCTGACCCTCTTACAGGTGACAATCCCTATGGCTCAAGGATGTGCCCAAAGTCAAACGGCTGGTAGGTGACAGAACACTCTCCACAGTGTATGTGGACTGCATGGAAAGACCTTAGTTTTTAAATCAGAAAGTCATTGGCTTTCACCATTCATCAAGTCCATCTACAAGAGAAAAGGAGAGAACAGAGAAAATTACCCTGCAAATCCACCAAGCAAATCCATAAAGGAAAGAGGGAATTTCTTGGTAGGGTTTTGCTTTCTATAGAGATTGGAAAGCCCTGGGTGTGTGCTTGGGATTCCAGGACACTTACACAGCCAGAGACATAAATAACCATGCCTTTATGTAGCAGAGCTCAATTCCCTTGTAGCTTTTTAATTCACAAGAAACCCAATTTGAGCTCTGTAGACAGCCTACTTAAGTTCAAGTTCTGACTCTGGTACTACTAGCTGTGTGACCTTTGGCAAGCTACTTAACATCTCTGTGTCTCAGTTTCCTCACTGATTATTCATTTATTCACTTGTAAAATGAATAATAGAAGTACTTACCTTACAAGATTGTCATGAGGATTTTATCTCACCCTCTCTCTTTCTCTTTCTCTCTCTCTACCTGTCTTAGAGTCCTGGTTATTAATTGCAGTGTTATTTGCCATTTTATTTAGCTGAACTTTACTGTTCATTGTAACCAGCATTGGAGAGCTTATAGCCTGCAGAGGGTACACATATTTTGTTTTACTTTGTCGGCATGGGGTTTAACACAAATCTGAATTTTAATGTGTTTTGTGGTACACACACTCTCTGGTTTGCCTTAGTTCCTTGACAGTTATGTTACCAGTCAGGCTCTCTGTGGGCCCTTTTTTTTTTGCAGGTTTGTAACTTCTGGTCTATTAGGGAGTTAAATTGGACCAAAAGGACATAGCATTCATGGGTGCAAGATCTCTGGTAAAGGAAGTGATGAGTAAAGTCAGTGAAGCCGTTTTTGTTGAGCACCATGGTAGGAGTAAAGCCATATCCCTTCCTCTTCTGCTGCTGCTGCACCCAATGCCCATGATGGAAATGACAGGAGCCAGAAGAGTCTGCAAGCAGTGGCTGCCTGGGTGCAGAAACACACACGTGTGCACCCACATGCACACAGATGCTCCCTTGCCCACACAACGGCACCCCCAGCCCAGGGTGCTGCACTCTGCTGTGTGACTTCTTCAGTGCCCCTGTCTGATCCCTTGGTGGTGAAGGATATTCCTGCTTCCACATCGAGGTGCTCTGTCTTTCGGGCAGTCATCAGCTCCAGGCGTGGAGCTCTGGGGCTGGAGCTTCCTGCTGATGAATGACCCACCATGAGTAATTTCTCTTTGCTGTGGTTTCCTCTGAGGGTGATTTTTTCCAGATTCCAGTAGGATGGACAGGCTATTTCAACACTTGCCACAGTAGCTGGGAAGTGAACTGTCAGGAGGCAGTGGGCTTAAAGGCCCTTTGTCTTCATTGCTGGCTCTGAATTATACCGTATGGGAAGCAGCATATGCACGTCCCTTTCCTCAGATATGTCTGTCTCTTCCATAAGAATTTCATAAAAAGCCTCACCTTTTAGTTGGCAAGGTTTGTCCTTGTTTCGAATCTTTATTTTTTATTTCTTTGCACTTTTCTCTCCCACGTGCTTATTTTTGGCCTCTGGCTGCTCAAAACCCACCACCTTGATGGCCCACAAGGCCTGTCCTCTTCCCCCAAGCGCCTCAGTTTCAAAAGCTTCTTCTCCAATCAACCTGCACTTCTTCCCTTCCTTGATGGCAACAGATCCTGGCTAGGCTTCGGATAAAACTTACACTAAGCAGAGAAGGACAGATGGCCTACTTTACTCATCCTAAGGGTCCTTGTTAGAGATTGATCAATGGAATGGATCCTAATTAGAGAGGTTTTTGGTGGCAGAACGAAGTCCAGTCGACCCTTGAACAGTGTGGGGAGTTAGGGGCACTGACTTCGGCACAGTCAAAAATCCGCATATAATTTTTGACTACCTCACATCTTAACTGCTGATAGCCTACTGTTGACCAGAAGCCTACCAATAACATACACAATCAGTTAACACATATTTTGTATGTTATATGTATTATATAATGTATTCTTGCAATAAAGCTAGAGAAAAGAAAATGTTATTAAGCAAATCATACAGAAGAGAAAATACATGTACAGTACTGTAATGTAGTTATCGATACTGTAATTGATGTCTCCTGTTTACAAGATGAATTGTCTATCTGAAAGGCGGACAACATAGCTGTAGACCTCAATCTAGGGTACATATCAAGCAATTCAGCTTTTTCTTGTCATGTCATGATTTGTCTCTGCTTCTTGGGAGCGCTTCC